>NW_015173142.1:375529-386095 GCF_001447785.1 Gekko japonicus | reverse complement strand
CCTTCCTTCCTTCCTTCCTTCCTTCCTTCCATCCTTCCTTCCTTCCACCCACCCTACCTTTCTAGGAACGTTGTCTTCATCCACAACGGGCTTTGCTCCCTAGCTGTAATATAAAGCTGTACATAGTTAACCACAAGACTGTGTCAGCATGGTTTGCTATAGTTAGATCTTAGCAGGGCATAATTGGAATTCAGCTAGAGTGGACTGACTCAACTCAACGCACTGCGCAACACTCACTCCTTCCCTGAGTCGATGATCTGTTCTGAAGCCTGGTGCAGAAAATCCAACAGGAGGAGCAAACTGCTGCAGCGGCTGCAATCCAACCAATATGTGTGTGACTCGGTCAACCATCGGTTGCTGCTGGGTCCTAAAGAGACTCAGCTCATGGGATGAGCTCAAAAAGGGAGATGACGGCTCATATTCCTGAAGCGATCCATCAGGGGGTCAGGAGGTCAGGGGTTGGGAGGGGGAGCTGAGGATTGGGGGAGGGGCCCACAAAAACCATGGGTGGCCAGCCCCCATGGGCCCTGCAATAGCTTTGGGCCTGGAGGTGGTTTGCCATTGCCTGCCTCTGCATCATGACCCTGGTATTTCTTGGTCGTCTCCCATCCAAATACTAGCCAGGGCCAACCCTGCTTAGTTTCCAAGGTCTGACAAGATCGGGTAGGGTTCCCAAACCCCCAGTCTGAGTGGGGGATTTCCTGATTTTTTGGGCTTCTGCCTGCTGCTGGCCAATTGGCCAGCATGGAAGCCCCACCCTCAAATGGTGATGTTTCATGGCAATGTCCCCATCACATTGACATCACATGGAAGTGACGTCATTGTGTTGTCACCGTTGCACAGTGACAATCTGCTTTTGGGACAAAACTCTATAAGCCCAATTTTAACCATACAGTTTGCCCAAAAAGCAGAGCATCACTGCAGGGCATCACCGATGTGATGACATTGCTACCCATTCCCACACCACCCCTCAAATCCCCCCACTGGAGCGACGATCGGACCTGGCAACCCTAAGATTGGGCTAGCAAATATAGCATACAGCAACATACAGGAAGTTGCTAAGCTTTCAAAATTAACTGAAATGTTTAAACAGAGAGATGTTAGACAACAAAAAGCAACTTTTGAAATCAATTGAGCTATAGGAGACAGGGAGGGGGTAAGACATAACTGTAATTCAAATTGGGATCAAAATAAGGGAGAGTGGACACGTTGTCTTCTGATTATATTTGGTGGACGTGGTGGGATTGTCCCTTATAGAATGACAATTGTTGATAAATATTATATTTGTTTTATGTGTAGGCTTG
This sequence comes from Gekko japonicus, assembly GCF_001447785.1. Lineage (NCBI taxonomy): Eukaryota > Metazoa > Chordata > Lepidosauria > Squamata > Gekkonidae > Gekko > Gekko japonicus. The sequence goes on along the minus strand of NW_015173142.1, from coordinate 384,791 downwards.
TCTTGTTCTGCCTGTGTTAACTGTAGATATGGTAGTATTTTGTAGTTATCAATGTTTTTCTAGCTTGGGAGCAGCCAGAAGGAAGGAAGAACAGATATCACACTGCTGCACTTGATTGTCTACCTAGGCCACCCCCTCTAAAGACATAGGCCGTGGTCACACGGTCATTTTGATCAGGTTTCACTGGTGTTCCCTCTCGCATTTAAAATTGCTGATCAGACAGCCGCATCCGTCTCCCGCACCGAAGTGGGCTCTCTTGTGCAATCCTCGCAGTTCCCTAGTGAGTTTTCCTACACCTGGAAAATCAAGTACATTCCGGATATTTGCGCTTTGAATCCATGATTTTCCCAATCTGGACACCATCTCTCCAAATGATCGCGATTAGGTCATATGAACATCCTTCTTGCAATGTTTTTTTTTTTACAAGCTTCCGTCGTTGTGTGCATGAGCAATCCTGCACTGAATAAATTCAATGTATAAACATTCCAGCGCACCTATAGACTCCAGCGCTCAGTTGTACATCACCGGTTAATTTTGTTTGCTGTTCGGAGGGGAAACCCGCAAGAACAAGGGAGTACAGTGAGTCCCAGTGGGAGCGGTGATTCGACCATGTGTATATGTGCATATGCAAAGCCAATTTTTTAATTTAGTTTTTTAAAAACAAGGCGTGCTGCCCAAGTGGTGGTGCAGCTATCTGAATGGTGCTCGGAGCCTCGTTGCGCAGTGCAAGCAGTTCAAGGAGGGATATGTGATCCCAACCCGAAAAATATATTCCCGATCAAATCTACAGCAGGAACAAATCGTGGTAGGCTTGCCATGTGACCACACCCATAGCTAGCTAGTGCCAGCACAGATCCCTTGGCTTCTTAGGTAAAGTGGGAGAAGGAGAGGGAAAGAGAGGTTCAGCCTCACTGCTCTACAAGTAAACTCCTCAGGCAAGCTGGTAATCCCCACCCAGATAGGAACAGAGGAGGCAGTCACAGGCTGGGAAAAATTGGAGGTTGGTCATAAGCCCAGAACCTTCTGTGCCTCTGATCTTTGCTACTGGGAGCACAAACCTGGGCCCTTCCCCCAGTCAAATCTGAGGAGGGAGAGAGCCAGCTGTTGCTTGGGACAAAAATGACCTGCCTTTTAATAGGGGCTTAAGAGGATGTCGTTTACCTTCATGCCATGAAAAGCTTCAACCAGTTGGCAACCCTAACAGTGGGGCTGGAGGGAGGAATCTGTGAAAATCACTGCTCCTTCAAGGAGACTTAAGCAACCTGGGGGGGGTTTGTAATATTTTTTTTTATTTGTATTGATGTTTAACATTTCCTGTTCATTCACAATCCTTTTCCTCAAGTTTACATAACATAACCAAGCATCAGGTACATCAATTTTCCCCTTTATTATTCCCTCCCCCCAGCAACCAGAAAAAAAGCTCTTATTATTACATCTGTAACCATGAGCACACCCTATGGAGTTTTATAAATACATCATTATTGGGGGGCTCTACTCTTACCACTCTTATATACCCAAACCATTTCTTCCTTATTTCCAACGCCTTATCTTAAGCAACCTGATTGAGTTTTCAGGATGTGGCAGTATCCAGGCCAATTTCTTTTTTAAAGAGAATCAGAAGTAGGAATCAATGAGGCAGTGGCAACTATTGTTGTTGTTGTGTTCCTCCCCACCTCACTTCGAGAGCCAGTTTGGTGTAGTGGTTAAGTGTGCGGACTCTAATCTGGGAGAACCGGGTTTGATTCCCCACTCCTCCACTTGCACCTGCTGATGTGACCTTGGGTCAGTCACAAGCTCTGGCACAGCTGTCCTTGAAAAAGAGCAGTTTGTGCCAGAGTTCTCTCAGCCCCACACACCTCACAGGGTGTCTGTTGTGGGGAGAGGAAGGGAAAGGAGTTTGTAAGCCGCTCTGAGACTCCAAGTGAAGGGCAGGGTATAACTCCAATCTCTTCTTCTTCTTTGAAATAAAATGCAACTTGCATTCACTTCCATTGGTTTTACATAGAATAAGGGCTAGATTGATTATTCCCCATGTCTCCCCTGGCCAGCAAGTCCCCATTTTCTCATTAAGAATAACAGCTTATCATTGAAATGACTCCTTCCCTACAAATGATTTCTTCCATTAAAAGAGAGAGAGAACAAGAGAAATATCTCAGGTTACAGCAATCACTTTTTATTCTGTTCTCAAGGAAAGATCTGCAGATAGGCTTCACTGAGCATATTAAATTCCTCTCTTGTAATTAGAACATTAATATTCCCACACTTTCTCTGGCTTCCCATTAGACTCTGGTTTTAATTCTTCCCCTCCAGTCACATGGAAACAAAAAAAAAAAAATCAAGGTGATCTGTAAACAAGGCAGATCACTGTATATAGGTCTAAGGGCTGCTTCATACAGGGCATGTTGCATGTTTTCCTATTTAATCTCCATGGAGAAAAACAATAAGTACTCCATTGTATAAAAATTATATAGGAAGCTATAAAGGTTTCCCTTGCTTGAAAGCCAGTTGAGTCCAACTCTAGGGGGTGGTGCTCATCTTAATTTCCAAGCCAAAGAGCCAATGCTGTCTGAAGACATTTCCGTGGTCATGTGGCCAGCATGACTAAACGCCGAGGCACATGGAACGCTGTTACCTTCCCACCAAAGTGGTACCTATTTATCTACTTGCAATTTCTTGCTTTCAAACTGCTAGGTTGGCAGGCATTGGGGCCAGAGATGGGAGCTCACTCCATCACATGGCAATACGGTCTCGAACTGCTGATCTACATACCTTCCAGTCTGCAGCCTGGCGTCTTAACCTCTAAGTCACCATGGTCCTTACTGCTATTAGGTAAGTCTGAAAACAGTACTCCAGGCTGTGGCTTCAAAAGATACATAACTGCAGAAAAACAGACATTAGTGTGATTTTCACACAGGATGATGTTCATGTTTTCCCCGTGCTGAGATTAATTACGTGTAGAAGGAACGTGATGTGTGAAGGGGCCTCTGTATCTAACTTGGCACACATTTTGTATCTGTTCGATATTGATGCCACACACAGACAAATGTCACTGTGACTCACCTAAACTTACCTGCTTAGATTATTCACTCTTTTCAGTGGAATGTTCTTTTATTTTGAACTTGGCTAACACATGGATTTTAAAAAGACTACTTCAGTGTGGCAAAAATATCTGCTGCCTCTAAATTAAAAATAAAAAGGCAATACAGAATAAATGGAGAACGTTGCATAGCAACACTGATACTGCAAGCCAGACTGGCTTAGTTTCACTGAATTAAATGAGGGAGCCATAGCTGAACTCTTTCATACAACCTTACAGGCAGTGGTAAAATTTAGATTGACTCTCCTATTCTCATTGTAAATTTATCATCCTGCCACAGAATTTTTAAATGTAAAACGGTGGTACAGCCAAACAAACCAGGGTCCACGGGATCTGCGAATGGTCCTTTTAAGCCCTAGAGCTCGTGCTCTGTCTCCTGCCCTTGTGTGCCAAGAGTGAAGACATGTTAGCTGAGAATAAATTTGCCATTAAGTCTGCAGTTTTTTTCTTGCCCACAGACCGGTTCAGAATCCTGGTTTGTAGTCAAGAAAAGCCAGAATGTGTTAAAGTATCCACTTCAGACAAGCAGTTAGTTCTAAACCATGAAGACTTCTCAGCACAAGATACAAGAGAAGGGAGGTGCCAAAAGACTGAATTATTTGCCTCATCAACTTGGCACACAATTTATCTGTGTTCAATATTGCCAACAAGAAAGCTCATGTAATAGTTACAGAGTTGTGGAGAATTCAGTTTCACAAAGGTTGTGCCTGAAGCTCAGAGCTCAGGTCTGTTTATTACATTAGAGTAAACAAAGCAATGGCAGAGACACCTAAATATGTATATTAGCCATGACCATTTTGATATCAAAGCAGATCAGCAACCAGAGAATCAAGAAGGATGTGACAACACACTGATGAGCCCTTACCTAGTTTTTAAAATCAATAATCATGCCCTGTCCCACAGAGTTAGCCCCTCCCATCCACAGTAGTCAAACAAATATCTTCCTGTTTAGCTGGTGGACTGACATAATGAAAAGGCAGATATAGCTGACTCAGAGCAGCTCTAAAGCTGTAAGCAGACATTTATATCTTTGTCATCGTCGTCGTCATCATTATATCTATTGTTCAAGTATGTCCTCTATCTATGGATATCTAAATCCACTGAGCAAGACCATACTGACACAAAACGGAATTTTAAACAAAAAATTTCCCCTCCAATAATACCTTCTTCAAGCAGCAACAATGACAGCGATGGGGGGTGCTTGTTAGCTGCAGTGGCCCCAGCAATGACTGTGAAATTGGGAGGGGAACTGCAGGAAAACTGGCAGCAGTGGCTGGAAGGCAAGCCAGTCTGGTGATGGTTGCAATGGTGTGTGTGGGGCGAGCCACAGCTTCTCTAGCATTAGTAGTGGTGATATGGGGAGAAGTTGCAGTGGGGCGAAGTCGGGAGCTGCACTGAGCCTGCCAGAGTTATTGGCGATGGGGCGGGCTTGGTTGTCCTGGGGACAACAGTGGGCCCAGCAGCAGAATCTGTGAGGTGCTGTCAAACTTGGACTCTAGTTTGCCATGTTTTGGGGGGAGGGCCTGCAGAGGGAGAGAAATTCCTGAGGGAGGGGTGTGAGTGGGCGAGTGTGTGAACAGCTCTGTTGTAGTGGTGATGTAACTCTTCCTAAGATACCTCCCTTGTCAGGGATGACCTTGAAGCCTAATTGTGCCTGCTTCACTGTTATATATAAAGGAACCGTATATTCACAGGTGGGGTGGCACAGAGCGCACGAAAGCTAGGTGGGACAATTCTGGAGTGTGATTGGATGTAACTGAAGGGGGGCCTCATTTGAACTGTGTATATCTTTGGATTCTCCCGCCAGAACCCCAGTTTTGACACAGTATTGATCTGGCCTGGAACATCTTTATGCCTCAATAAACAAATCACTGCCAGAGAGTGTTGTTGAGAGTCACTTTGTCCAGGAGTCTGACAGGTGCACAGGGCCTGGAGAGGGTTGTGGAAATGGGGGGGGGGAGGAAGCCATGGCAGCCCCAGCATTGACAGTAGAGATGATGGGAAGAAGCTGCAGCAGGGTGAAGCTGGGAATCATACTAGGCCTGCTGGAATTATTACCAAGGAAGGGGGCAGGAGCTCTGAGGATGGCAGCTGAAATGAGGGAGAGCAGCAGTTGCAGCAGGCTTGGCAGCAGAGGCTGGGTGCAGCACTGGGCCTGTAGGCAATGTTAGTAAGTTAAGACAGGGAGAGGGGTTCTCCGCCTCCCCCCCAAGTATTACAGCTGACCAAATCTGAGAATACTTAAATCCAGTGACCGGTGCTGTGAATGGACAAGATGGATTTTTCTACAAACCTGAAATATGCCCCTGGTTTGCAAAAAAAACAACAACCCCAAACCAAACTCTGAAATCTAATAGATAGGTAGGTAGGTAGGTAGGTAGGTAGGTAGGTGGATGGATGGATGGATGGATGAAAAAAACTCAAAATGATAAGAGGAATGCCTGTAACTGTAAGAAATTGATTCCTTCAGTGGCTGTTGTTAGGCAGCCACAGCATTCCAGTCTTGATTTCTGTATGTAAAGGGCAAGGGGGCAGTGCCCTTTCCAGGGTGCTTTTGTCCTTTGAGGGAGGACTCATTGGGGTCAAGTAGGGCAGCAACCATTGAGAAACTTGCTACCGCCCAGTTTCCATGACTCACCCAGGCCTGGCTGCTTGCTACTGTTTAATAGAAGCAAAAACCAGTGTAGTGTAATGGTTAGAATTTCAAACTAGGAGACAGGAGACCAAGGTCTGAATATCTACTCTGTTGTGGAAGCTCACTACTTGACTTAGAGCCAGTCACACACACTCAGCCTAAGCTACCTCACAATGTTGTTGTGAGGATAAAATGGAGGAGAGGAGAATGATGTAAGCTGTTTCAGGCTCCTGTTGTAAAGAAAAGCAGGGTATAAGTGAAGCAAATAAATAATATAGTTGAATATGAAAGGCAGATGAAAGGTAGATTTGTGAATGGCTGAGAAGTACAGAATGAGGCAGGGAAAGGGGAGAAGATGTGGGGGTTACAGGTTGCCAGGTCCTTTTCGCCCACTGGTGGGGGGATGCGGGGGACATCCTGGGAGTGGGAAGTGATGTCGCCCCCCATTCCCCCAGAAACAGTGATGTCACATGTGATGTGCCTGCATCACCCAGAAATGACATCGGCATGTTGGCAACATCGGGAGCGACACTCTGGATTTTGGGGAAAACTCTATGGTAAAACTGGCATCAGACCATAGAGTTTTGCCCAAAATCCAGAGTGTCACCCCCCCCCTACATTGCCATCATGCTGATGTCACTTCCGGGTGATGCAGGCACATTGTGTGCGACATCACTGTTTGGGGGCGGGGCTTCCCTTCTACCAGCCAACTGGCTGGCAGCAGGCTGGAGCCCATAAAATTGGGGGATCCCCACCCCCACTGGACTAATGGCAACCATGGGGGTTGCCAGGAGGAAGATACATGGGAAAGTGAGGTGCCCCCACCATGCAAGTGGCAAGCACCGCACAACTGTGCCGCAGTTTTCCTAGGAAGAGCCTGCCTGGTGAATAGAACCTAAACAGAGAGGCAGATAAAGGCAGGTTAGGTGTTGGGTGGGAAGTAGAGAAGGAAGCAGGAAAAGGGGAGAGGATATAGTGGCTTTTAGGGAAGGGTTTTTTTAGAGGAAATAGTGGGGAAATTAGATGCCCCCACAAATCTTTGTGGGTTCCAGTTTGTTTTCCCTAGTTTGTTTACTAGATCAATAATATGCTTTTTCTCAGCAGCCTCATTTTTCAGATGCCCCATCTGCTGGGCAAGATACAAATGAAACTGATAGCAATAAGTTCTATGACTCAATGGGTAGTGGCACTTCACTGAGCAAAGACTGAACCTTTCCACCAGCCTAAAAAGCCTTCCTTCAGTTGGTGGTTCTTTCCAGGTGGAAAAAGGCCCTTCAGAGTTCGCCGACATGTCAGGCATTAGTGGGTGGCTTTGATTATACCATTTGTCTCTGCCTAATGCAGGACCATAGCTACAGTGGGGCCTCTGGGGGGCTGGCCCCCTGACTTCCTTCCGAGGCCCCCTGCCCTCCTATCGAGCCCAGCCCCTCCGACTCTCTGGGCTGTCCTGAAGACTCCCCACGCCATTGCTGCTGCCCCTTCCCTGCCTGCCAAAAGCCCTGCTGGCTCCATCCCAGGCTGGCAGTTGAGGGGGGGGGGCTAGGGTCCTGAGCTGGCAGCAGCATGGGGCTCCCAGGTGAAGAAGCGGTGCAAGGTGGTCGGGCCAGCAGGTGAGGTGGGGCCTGCAGGAACCTTTGGCGGTGCTCAGAGGCTGGCCGGGCCGGGCCAGTGCACCTCTTCCTCCTCCTCTTCTGCCTCCTCCTCCTGTACCTGGGTGCTAGCTGATGGAGGCTAGCTCCATAGCGCTGGCTTCCAGGGTGTGTTGGGGGGATGGGCTGGGGGTCCTGAGCTAGCAGCAGCAGTGACATGGGGCTCCCAGGAGAGTAAGCAGCATGAGGCAACTAGGCAAGCAAGCCGCCAGGTGAGGTGAGGCCAGCGGGAACTTTTGGTGGGCTCAGAAGCCAGTGGGGCCAGGCTGGGGTGCCTCTTCCTCCTCCTCCTCCTCCTCTTCTGCCTCCTCTTCCTCTTCCTGGGTGCCCAGCTGGAGTGCTGGTGGAGACCAGCCCTGTGGTGCCCAGCTTCCAGGGCATGTCAGGGGGAGGGGCTGGGGGTCCCAAGCTGGCGGCAGTGGCAGCACGGGGCTCCCAGGAGAGTAAGCAGCATGAGGCAACCAGGCAGGCAGGCCAGCAGGTGAGGTGGGGCCAGTGGGAACTTTTGGTGGGCTCAAAAGCTGGTGGGACTGGACCGGGGCCTTCTTCCTCCTCCTCTTCTGCCTCTCCTTCTTCCTGTGCCTCCTCTTCTCCCTGTGCCTGGGTGCCCAGCCGGAGTGCTAGCAGAGGCCAATTCTGTGGCGCTGGGCTTCCAGTGCTTAAAAAACCACACCCTTTTATTTTAATTTCAGTGCCCCCTGAATTATTTAAAGGCCCCCTGGTTTAAGAAATCCTGGCTACGGGCCTGGCCTAATGCTTGCACAAGTGAGATGTCAGCAGAAGTCTGGAATGTCATTCAAATGATGGAAAAAATAAAGGATGTGTTGGTATAAACCTCAAAGATGATAAGTCGAAAGAATAGAACCTAAAATATGGAGCAAGTAGAAAACGGAGCTGGTAAAGCATTAAGGCAGTGCATATTTTGGAAGTTCACTCCAGATTTAATTATTTCCATAAAATAGTCAAGTACGTCTAAACCTTAAAGGCCACCTGACTGAAAAGATCCCCGTTACAAAAGGAGTAAAACAGGGATGCCTTCTTTCACCAGCTTTCTTTAATCTATTCATGTCTGACCTGCCAGAACATTTAACCAGATCTGAAGATCATGCACCCAAGATGAATACACTTCCAGTTCCCCTCCTGCTGTATGCAGATAACACTGTTCTTCTATCCTTCTCTAAGATTGGATTGCTATGTTTGCTTTCAGCTTTCTCTGATTTCTGCTCCCAGAATGAATTATCCATCAATTCTGAGAAGATCGAGACCCTGATATTCTCTAAGGCTTGGAAACCCTGTCTATGGAAGATAAACTTGGCCAAATCTTTTAGATATTTGAGCTTCCTTTTTCATCACCAACTCAGCTGGTCTTTTCACTGGAAGGTGACTATTACAACTGTAAGAAACCAACTGTCTGCAATTTCCTGATTCCATATTCATAGTGAGAATGATTATGTACCAGCTGCTTTACAGATCTTCCAGACAAAGGTTATCAACCAGCTTTTCTACGGAATCCCAATTTGGATTTTAGCAGTAAATTCTGATGTTGACCATATTGTGGCTAATTTCTTATGCTGTATCTTGGGTTTATCAAATATGATTAGACTCACCACCATCTATAGTGAACTTGGCCATCTACCATCAACTATTGCTTGGACAGTTACCATTAAATACTGGCTGTGACTTCATTTTTGGACCTGCTCTAATAGTCTGTTGTATGATACATTAAGGGACTCCTACAATTCTAAATGGTATCAATATATTAGGTCTAAAATTGTTTCTATTGGCATTAATTTAGAGTCCCTAGTTAACTGTGATGAGTCCCAATTATTTCATATTATTCATCAAAGAATCTGGGACTTTGAGAGTCAGACTATTGCAGCA
>NW_015173142.1:369239-375454 GCF_001447785.1 Gekko japonicus | reverse complement strand
AGATTATGTAAATATTGTTCATTGGAACCTGATTCAGTTACTCATATTCTGCTTCACTGTCCTATGTTTCGTAAGATTCGTCAGCAATATCTTGACCCTGTTATTTCTAACCTTTCTGGCTCTTCAGAAAGAATTACCCAGTATTTACTTGCTGATAAATCCTCTTGATTGACAGAATTAGTGCTGGAGTACTTGGCTATAGTATTGCACAAGGGTTATCCTTTTCCAGGTAAAGCCAATGGAGTTCCCAGCCTCCTGGTGAAGCCAGTGAGGTCTGGGGGCTGTTTTGCTGCCCCGGAGGAGCCGGGGCAGCAACAGAATCATGATGCACGGTGTCATGACATGGGTGGGGTGGGTGGAGCCGGCTCGGCTAAACCGCTGGGCTCCGCTCCGCTCCCCCCCCCCAGACAGTTGCTGACTCGTGCTTGGGCTGATCGGTAGCTCCGAGCACGAAGAGGCAGAGGGACGGCTTACCTTCGGGCCCATTGGGAGCTGTTTCCTCAGCTGCGGCTGCAGCAGAACGCTGGGACATCTGCGCATGGCGATGTTCGTGGCTGCAGAGTGCCTCTAGAGGCGACTGCGGTGGCAGTCACGGCCACAGCAGCAGGAACCCTTGGAAGCAGGGGGACAACTGCGACGGTGTCCCCTCTATGATCCCACGGCAGGCCGGGGCATTAGGCGATGGCTAGTTGTGGCCCGGGGGAGGAGATCAACCCAGGATGGTAGAGTTTTAAGCTGCCCATGGTAGCACATGGCAATGGGTGGTTATGACACTACCAGGGTTTATACTTTGAATACATCTAATATAGAAGAGTACATGCGACATTAAGGAATCTCAGGTAAGTTGTATCAGAATTCACTGGGCCAGTGACTGAACTTCTCTTGTGTATGTGAGTGTTTACAGGAAGCACGCTAATTCTAATGCTGAGTTTAAACCGGCCGGTTGAACTGTGGCCAGCTTGAAAATCCAGTACGACTCCCTCTGTAACAATAGCTGATGTGTGTCTGCAACAGTGTATGGTTTGGACTGAAGGACCTCTAAAGTAACACACTTAAAATCGTTGAAATCATGACCCCTCCCATCGCCACCCCCTTGGCAGCGTGCCCATTGATGTTTGTGGGATTAGAGAGGCTAGAATTGATTGGTGGTAGTATCCTAACTATAAATGCATGGGGAGGGGTTCCGAGCTGGGAGAGACTGACCAAGAGAGAGATCTTGGAGTCGTAGTAGATAACTCACTGAAAATGTCGAGACAGTGTGCGCCTGCAATAATGGGGCCAATACTACTCTAGGGATTATTAGGAAGGGAATTGAAATCAAGTCAGCCAGTATCATACTGCCCCTATATAAATCATGGTGCAACCTTATTTGGAATGCTGTGTGCAGGACTTGCAGCAAGGGATTAGCTTGGTCTTGGCTGTGGCAGGTTGGTGCGGGCAAGAACTGGAACCGGTGAGCACCTAATGGCATTTTACCCATTAGGGAACAGGGGGTCATCAGGAACTACTGTCGGATTTTCAGGTCCAGGGTGGGGAATGGTGATCACCTTCTCTGGGAACCTCTTAGGGTATGCTCCTCCATGCAAGTTGTCAGGCTTCAGGGGTAGGCGCTCCTAGGTGGCGACCAGTTTGCTCGGCTGCCGGTCATGAGCCAGACCAATGGCTCAAGACTGGAGTTGGATGACCCACCCGAGAAAAGGGCAAGGAAGTTGGTCAGGGGAATGACACCTGCCTTGCCTGTTCCGTGCTCGCTTAGCTGGTCTCTTGCCACAATGTTGTGTTAAATAGTTAATAAAGTGGCCCTTGTTTACTCCAAACTGTTGTCTGTCTTGTTATTTCGACTGGGGGGGCAATGAATAATTGTCTGATTTTGCTTTTAGACATTGTTTTCTTGATACTACTCTAATTATCCTTTTAGACTGTACTTTTTATTTGATTTTATCTATCTTATCTTTATCTAATTCTAATTTACCCTCATATGCCATCAAAGGTTTTGAATTTGAATTTGATTTGAAACTTGGTGGTGGGGTGGGATAGAATAGGCTGTACCCAGGAACAGCTGAGAGCCAGGGTAGAAAAGGGAATAACTGAGGACAGATTCTTGGATTTTTAAAATGTTCTAATTTAAAATTTCATTCACTGAAAGCCACTTCTGGTTAGTTTTTTTCACTGAAAAGTGAGGTAGAATGCTTTGTTTTAAAAAAAGAAATGAACCTGATAAAACATGATAGATTCAGGTGGGTAGACATGTTGGTCTGAAGCAGCAGAACAAAGTCTGAGTCCAGTGGCACCTTTAAAACCAACAACGTTTTATTCAACATATAAGCTTTCAAGGTACTTGAAGAAGTGTGCATGCACATGAAAGCTTATGCCGTGAATAAAACTTTCTATGTCTTAAAGGCGCCACTGGACTCAAACTTTGTTCTGATAAAATACGAGTTTAGAGTGCAGGAGGTCATCTTACCTCAGCTCCTTCTTCCTTGGAAACAAATCATAGCAACTCCTGCTCTCTCATAAACCTTCATCTTTCTGTAGCCGGAAACAGATTGTGTGCTCTCAACAGCACCTAAGCTAGACGAGATAGTTAAGTGTCTTCATTTCAACAGTCATTGTGGAGAAGAGAGAGATGTATTTAGAAAGCAACAGGGTGTTATGCTGTTGAAACTAAATAAAGATTGGTTTATAATAATCCCCATTTTCTCTGAAGCATAATTCAACAGATGCCTTGGTGATCGCTCCATGAAAAATACTGTAGTAAAATAAGCCTGGAAGCGCAACTTCAAGCATCCAATGACACACAAAGAATTAGCCAAACATGCAGATTGGGAGCTCTACAGTCTCTGCATCTTTCCACAGGAATCAAGTAATGGAAAGTTATAAGGTGGTCAATCATTCACTTCAAAGTTAGAAAGCATGTCTTGTCTTCTTAAGGATGGCAAAAAGAAGGCACACATTCTGGCCTTACTCCTGCTACATTAAATGATGTAGGGGGAAAACCCCTAACTTCTTGGGAGAGAAATTTCCTCTCTGTGTTGCTCTGAGCTCCTGTTGGCTGGGTGGGCAGCTGAAGCTTTTCTTGGCCAGGAGGTAAATGGAAACCCTGCTTCACACATAGAACAAATATCAGCTTGGTGAATATTGAGTACTGAAGTTGGAAAACAGGCATGGAGGTGTGTTAGAGGATGAGATTGATATTTGCTTTATTTATTGCTACACACAATGGACTGTGCACACACACACAGGCTCAGAAGACTGTACACTATAAGTCACCTGTTGTGATGCCACACATAGAGGGTGCCTGCACATGCCTTACACGTAAATAAGGTTTCAGCTACACAGTTATCTAGCCTGGTGAAGAAGCACACACCTCCATTATTGTGAGCAAGAAGAAACAACAACTCTGAGAAGAAACAGCCCCATTGCAGAACTGTTTGTGGTCCCATACCACCCATCACTGCTTTGTTCCTGCATTGGCATTTCCTGCCAAATGGACATTTGGTTTTCAATAGAATGGCCAGCTTCATCAGCACTACAATGAAGTTTCCTGACACCAAGGTTTCACACCTGCCCAGATGCCATACTCTGAGTAAGGTCTTAGATTACAATATTGGCCACTCCTTTTAGGTAACCACCCCTCCCTACATGCAACCAATAGGATTGTTTTTGGGACAGACTAACAGGGAGGTGGGTCAAGAGGTTGGCACAGTTACCACCCACCTCCTGGACCCCCCATAAAAGGAGAGAACCAGTCACATGGTCTCTCTCTCTCCTACTTGATCAACTAGCATCTCCCCCGCAACAACCCCTGTCTGCTTTTACTCCTCTTAAGTCTCACTTGCTATCCCCAACCCTTGCATCTACTGCCCACATGTTCTGGATGGTTCTGGTCGTGTGTGAATTCCTTAGTTTTCTATTTCTTCCCATCCATTCTTCATTGAAACAACCAAGTTGCAAGACAAATAAGTATTGCCCACCATCACCCCTACCTGCTAATGCAACCATGCTTATTTTAATACTGTATTTCTAAGGAACTTGATTGAATGTGTGAGTGTATCAGTATTGTTCGTATGAGATATATCTTTTAAGTAAAAGACATTTATTTTAACTACAACAGCCTCAAATGCTTTTACTGGTAACCCTTGGTGGGAACAAGACCTTGGTATAAATTTTCAAGAACCCATTTATAAATTGCCAATTACTGTAAATAAAGCAATTCGGCTAACAGGTGAATGGGTAACCCAGCCCCCCCCCCCCAACAGGGTTGCCAACAGCCTGGTGGAAAAAATATCCTTTAATAGAGGCTTAGTGTGTGGCAATAGGAAGCTGAAATTTTTCATGGCATGAAGGTAATTAGCATCATCTTGTAAATAACATCCCATTAATCCTCTATTAAAGGGACAGGACTTTTTTTCTCCAGGCTGTTGGCAACTCTAGATTGAATATCCAATAGCTGCTAAATTGTCAAACTATGTTTTTCTCCCACTAAAATGCTGACAGAGCTGACTGGACAGACTGTTCAGTACCCCCTGTAAGCACCATATGAACATATGAAACTGCCTTATACCGAAGTCCATAAAAGTCAGAGTTGTCTACTCAGACTGGCAGTGGGTCTCCAGGGTCTTAGGCTGAGGTCTTTCACATCACCTCCTTGTTGTTGTTGTTCAGTCGCACAGTCGAGTCCGACTCTTCGTGACCCCATGGACCAGATCACGCCAGGCCTTCCTGTCTTTCACCGTCCTCTGAAGTTTCCTCAATTTCATGTTCGTTGCATCTATGACACTGTCTAACCATCTCATCCTTTGCCGTCCCCGTCTTCTTTGACCTTCAATCTTTCCCAGCATCAGGGTCTTCTCCAGTGAGTGCTCCCTTCTCATTTGGTGGCCAAAGTATTTGAGCTTCAGTTTCATTATCTGGCCTTCCAGGGAACAGTCAGGGTTGATTTCTTTTAGGATTGACTGATTTGATCTTCTTGCAGTCCAAGGGACTCTCAAGAGTCTTCTCCAGCACCATAGTTCAAAAGAATCTATTCTTCAGCGCTCGGCCTTCCTTATAGTCCAACTCTCGCAGCCATACATGACTACTGAAAGACTATTGAAAGAGGTAGTCAATCTTTAAAGGTACAATTGTGGTCTTAGGGTACTGTCTCAGTGATGATCTGGTTCTTATAGATCCACATGGGTCAATGCAGGGGTAATTCATGAGGACAACCAGATGGATTTCACCTAGAGAACTGGTGTTGAGTAGTGATGGGCATGAACTGGGAAAATGTGGTATGGTTCATGGTATGCCAGCTTCATGAACCATGAAACATCACAAATAAACCAGTTTCATTTGTGAGGTTTGTGACATGGTAGAACACCCCTCAGCATGATAGAGACACCAAACTCACAAGGGATATCCGGCTAACCCACCTCTACCTACATGCCAAGGTTGGTGAGGATTGAATTTATGGGGTTCGAGTTATGGCTCCCCCAAAGAAGGTGTCCCCAGGAAAGCATTTTCTGGGGAAATGACAAGCACAGGTTCATGAGGGTCAGGATTGTATAGAATGGATCCTGTGCAAATTAAAGATGCCAAACATGCAAGAGATCTCCAGATGACTCTCCTCTACTTGCCCTCCAAGTTTGATGAGGATTGGATTTATGGGGTCCAAGTTACAGCCCCCCAAAGAAGGTGCTCCTATGGAGGGAAAAACAGCAAAAAAGCAAGGACAACAGAAGCCATGCAGAACAGAATCGAAGTCCCAGAGAATCTCTGCAGTAGAAACTGAAGGTTGGAGGCATTTTTGCAAGCCCAGCAGAACCAGTGCAATGTGCCCAGCAGAACTAGTGCCACTGTGGCACTGTGAACCCAACAGGACTAAGGTCAAGTCAGGGAAGTGTTTTTTGGGGGGACATGTCAGACACAGGTTCAAAAGTATATAGAATGGACCCCCTGCAAGTTACACACACCAAATGCACAGGGAACCTCACCCTGCCACCTGCTCTTTTACAATCTCTTCAAGTTGGGGGTGGATTACATTTCTGGCGTCCCAGTTACAGACTCCCCCAAAAAGTCTCTCCAATGCTCTTTCCAGAAAAGACAGCTGCAGTTACAGGAGTCTATGGAACAGCTCAGAAATAAGACAGCAAACTCACAGGGAAAGTTCACCTGGGCAGACCCCCCCATCAGACAGTGGAACCAAGGCAAGCATCCCCCCTATGCTTGCAACCCCC
>NW_015173142.1:343958-368949 GCF_001447785.1 Gekko japonicus | reverse complement strand
ACTGACTGGATAGAGCTTCTCCATCTTTGACTGCAAATTATATAGTCAATCTGATTTTGGTGTTGCCCATCTGGTGATGTCCATGTGTAGAGTCGCTTCCTAGGTTTTTGGAAAAGGGTGTTCGCTATGACCAGTGTGTTCTCTTGACAAAACTCTGTTAACCTTTGCCCTGCTTCATTTTGCTTTCCAAGGCCAAACTTGTCTGTTATTCCGGTTACCTTTTTACTTCCTACTTTAGCATTCCAGTCCCATATGATGATGAGGACATCATTTTTTGGTGTTAGTTCTATGAGGTGTTGTAGGTCTTCATAGAACCGGTCCACTTCAGCCTCTTCTGCGTCAGTGGTTGGGGCATAGACTTGGATTACTGTGATGTTGAATGGTTTGCCTTGGAATTGGACCGAAATCATTCTGTCATTTTTGAGATTGTATCCCAGTACTGACTTTTGTACTCTCTTGTTGAATATAAAGGCCACACCATTTTTTCTACGAGATTCCTGGCCACAGAAGTAGATATAATGGTCTTCTGAGTTAAACTCGCCCATTCCTGTCCACTTTAGTTCACTGATTCTTAAGATATGAATGTTGAGTCTTGCCATCTCATTTTTGACCACATC
Source organism: Gekko japonicus (assembly GCF_001447785.1). Taxonomy (NCBI): domain Eukaryota; kingdom Metazoa; phylum Chordata; class Lepidosauria; order Squamata; family Gekkonidae; genus Gekko; species Gekko japonicus. Next base: position 368,332 of record NW_015173142.1, on the reverse strand, counting down.
AAGCTTACCTTGATTCATAGATCTTACATTCCAGGTTCCTATGCAGTATTGTTCTTTGCAGCATCAGACTTTCCTTTCACCATCAGACACATCCACAACTGAGCATCCTTTCGGCTTTGGCCCAGCTGCTTCACTTTTTCTGGAGTTACTTGTACTTGCCCTCTGCTCTTCCCCAGTAGCATATTGGACACCTTCCGACCTGAGGGGCTCATCTTCTGGCATCTTAACCTTTTGTTACTGTCCATGGGGTTTTCTTGGCAAAAATACTGGAGTGGGTTGCCATTTCCTTCTCCAGTGGATCACACTTGGTCTGAGTTCTCTGCTGTGGCCTGTCCGTCTTGGGTGGCTCTCCACGGCATAGCCCACAGCCTCATCAAACCACGCAAGCCCCCTCGCCATGACAAGGCAGTGATCCATGAGGGGGCATCACCTCCTACCTGATCCTTTTAACTGGAGATGCTGAGGATTGATCCTGGGACCTTCTACATACCAAGTAGATGCTCTGCCAGTGAGCCACAGCCTCTCCTCAAAGTGACATCTGTCCCACAGTGACATCTGATAATTTTTTTTTCTTTTGATCCAACTGCCCATTCTTTAATCTTGTCGACCCACCGGACACATCTGTTCTGATTGCTCGGACCGATCTTGGAGACGGCTCTTATACCTTTAAGAGCTACACAGTTACGAGAATTTCATAAGGCACAGGTTTTTCCCAGTCACGTGTTGAAACAATGGGGAAGTTATGGTTGCTGGAATGGTCTCTTTAAAATGCTACTCTTTAATAGGTACTTTTTATTCTGTGGAAATGGTGTTGTGTGGGAAGTGCAGTGAGCCTTATTTCTCACTAGAGGTCAATTCTCCAGGAGAAAAATAATAGTTTTCAGTTTCTGCTTTGATGGTGCCCTTTCATTAAAGCATCTCTTCTTCTTTTCCTAATTGCATACTTCCCCCTTATTCAGTTCCAGTGCAGTGTGGTTGCAGTAGCTGGAGAAGCTGCATGGTGAAATTTTCCTTTATGCCCCATTCTGAAGACACAATCTGTGTCTCCATCTCTCTGGATCTGGTAACTCTGATTATGAGGAGAATAATTACTCTGTTAAAGATTTTCATTTTGATGTACACCAACTTGTTCACCCCTAGTTAACCTCTTTTTTTGTTCCAGGATAGACCTGCATTCTTGAAGTAAAGGTGCCTGTATTTGTTCATTTTGAATAACCGATTCTGCATCTGCCAATCATGGAGAGGGCAAGGAGATATGAGGGATCCTGGAATATTGGAAATCTTACTGAGCCCCACTCTGCCTTTTTAAGCCTTCAGCAGCTGGCATGCCTCCCCCCTCCCCCCCCCACCGCATGACGTACAGGATCTGATTTATTACTTTTTAAAGAAAAGCTGTATCCCAGGATTCTGACTTCCATGTCCAATGACAAAGGGGTTTTCCTCTGCATGCGCAGAATTTTGGAACATCCACGAACTTGATCATTAGCGAGGGGGGGAAGAGCTGTATTCTGGGCTGGAAAAGAATGAGCTAGAGGGTCAGCTATTGAGTTTATATTATAATCCTGGCTAGTCATGCAGTAGCATAGTGAGAGCAGACAAGTCATGATAAGTGTGACTCTAAAAAAAAAAATGCAAGTGTCAGTCTTTGCCTCCCATGAACATGTTAGAAATTCATAAGGCTTTCAAAATGAAGTTATTACATTGCATGTATGCACTCAGTGTGAGCAGATGGCAGTTTTGCCTGCACAGGAGAGGAGGGTTGTGCCTTAGATCTCTGTGGATGCCCTCTTCAAGGTGCAACGTCCTGTGCCTTTTGCAAGGAAACACCCCCCCCCATTGTAAGAAAAAGTGAAACAATTGGCTCAGAAAAATTTATATAGACAACTTTATAAAGTAATCATAGGTCCCAGTCACACGAGCAAGATAATCTGGGGGGAGGGGGAAGTGAGGCTTTTTGCCCTTGGTTGAAATGAAGTGCGTTAGCACGATCAGACGGTCCCCTGACGCCCCGCGCTCAGGCCGTCAGCCGCCAATCACATGTGGCTGGTGGAGCGGGGCAAAGGGGGGGGGAGAAGCAGCTTGGTGCGATCACACTCGTGGCGAGTGCAAATGGCCACTCCGGATTAGACTCATGTTCCCCCCCCCAAAAAAAATCCAGAAGTCCCATATGCGCATGACCATGGAAACGATTTGCCAGTCTAGTTGGCATGTGCACAAATGGACACTCGTCGCTGGGCTTCCAATCGTGACAGGGGGACAGGCTTGCCAGAATCCCCCCGAACCCACTCCACAGGCACCAATGGAGAGGGAGGGGGATGTCCTGGGGACAGCCTTAACAGCATGCGTAGCAGTGGCGCAAGCCACCCACCAGATGTAGGCAGCACAGCATCAGTGGGAGGAGGTGGCAATTGCCAGCAGGCAATGGAGGACCATTGTGGCTGCAAGATATGCCGCCAGGCATCAAGCCTTGGCAAGGCGACAGCCGGTCAGGAGGACAAGGGACACCCTCCACCTAGTCCATCTAGCAGAGGAGCACCCAGCGCGATGCTGGTGGGTGTACCCAAGGCCCAAGGAGTGGTGGTCGATATTCGTTACCCATGTCTGGGGGGATGAGCAGTGGCTCGAGCCCTTCAGGATGTCCAGGTAATGCAGATGGGGTGAGCACCAACCCCAGCCGGTGGCCCATGTTATGCTGGGAACAAGTGGCAGCGTGAGGATGGGACAGACCGCCATGGCCCCCAGACGGCAGTAGGATGGGTAGGCAAGTGCACAGGGAGACCAGCAAGGCCTGAAAGCCCCATTCATCCTGCTGACGGACAGGGGTGGTCCAGTGAGCGGACCAACCACACCCCCACAGATATGAGCCCTGGCCAAGGCCAGCACACACCCCCTCCCCAGCCCTGTCCACAGTGAGAACACAGGCATGGCTGCCTCGCTACAGACAGTGACTGGGGGAGTCTTGCTGCCACAGGCACCACAGACCAGGGGGAAGGGGGTTAGGACAACTAGCTCTCACGACCACCATCCACAGGGCCACATTCACCTGGCTGGTGGACGCCCTCTGGGACAGACTCCAGCGAGAGCAGATGGAAATGCGAGTTCCCGTGTCAGTGAAGCAGTGTGTCGCCGTGGCCACATGGTGGATGGCCAGCACCATGTCCTACAGGACCATAGGCCAGCAGTTTGGTCCAGCACGCTCCACCGTGGCTAGCTTCGTGGCGGAGGTCACGTGGGCCATCACGTTGGAGTTCCTTTGCAGAGCGGTGTACCTCCAGAATCCGGAAAGGGTTGAAGACATGAGATGACGGGTCGGGCTGTGGCCTGAGGGGGGATGGGAGTGCACACAGGGGAGATGGTGGGAGGGCACCATAGTGGGACCTGAGAGGTCCACAAAGTGCCACACCTGTCGTGTAGCATGCCACTGGCCCCTGAGTGGCCACTGCACAAGTACCTGCGTGTGTGTCGTCCACAGGTGATGAGAGCCTTCGCTGCCAGGGGCTTCCCGTAGTGCGTTGCTGCAATGGATGGATGCCACATCCACATACGAGCCCCAGTCAAGCTAACGGAAGACTACATGAACCGCAAGAACTATTGCTCCGTCCTCCTGCAGGGCACTGTTGACCACATGGGCCGCTTCGTGGACAGCGTTGTGGGGCACAGCGGGAAGACGCATGATGCTCACGTCCTGCTGTGCTCCAACATCATTTATTCTATGGATGTGGGACAGATCATGACCAGTAACCCCACCCGCACGATTGAGGGAGTCGAGGTGCCACCACTCATACTGCCTGACACCGCATATCCCCTGCAACAATGGCTCATTCCACCCTACAAAGGACACCTGAACCCATGGAAGGCACACTTCAATAAGGTGCACGGCCAGGTCCAGAATGTCGTGGAGCGTGCCTTTGGCCGTCTGAAGGTGCGGTGGTGGTGCCTGCTACTCCAGCTGCCGCTACAGGAGGAGAATGTGAATTACGCCATAGTGGCCTGTGCCATCCTGCACAATGTGTGTGAGGACTGTGGCCACGAGGTTCCAGAAGTGCTGGGGGAGGGGGACTGATCTCCCATGACTGATCTGCCGCCTTCTGTCTGCTCTGGTTCACAGTGGTGCGGCACGATTACCGCCTCTCCTTTATCCAGTGGGGGATGGGCCAGCTGCGTCATCTCCTGCTGAAGATTCACCTAGAGGATGCCCTGGCGCATCAGCGGTGGGAGGACAGGGAACGGTCAAGGCGTTCTCAGCGACAGACACGAGAGGTGACAGCAGCTGGAAGGCAGGGGGCGGAAGACAAGGAGGAGGAAGGGATGGAGGGGGAGGGGCCAGAGCAGGTTGTGAAGGAGGAGCAGGGGAGTGGGGGGGACAAGGGTTCTGACTAGGTCTGCGTTTGGTTCTGTTGTGGGGTTGCATTTGTTTCTGCTGTTACCGTGTTCTTTTGATTTAAACCACTATTGACTGACACCACTGACTTTGTCTTCCTTGACCCAGGGCTGCCCCCTCCCTTCCCCCACAAACAGTGACTCGGAGACATGTGCTGTTGGTCTGGCAGGCCTCTTTATTTCCCCTGACAGTTCAGTGCAGTGTTACTCTTGCTGGTGTATGGGCTGGCATGTCCAAGCAGCAGAACCGTCATGGGGTGCCCTGAGCGGTGGCCACAACCCATTCACATGTCCGTTGGCCAACATCGGACACCTGGGCCAGCTGCTGGGCCATTCTACACTTGTGGGACATGATAGATCCCACCTCTTAATAATCATTTCATGTTTCCTTTAGTGCTGCCATTGCCCTTGGTGCTGTACAGAGTAATATAAGCTGCAAAAATGCCCCTGCCCCAAGTAGACTGCAGTGTTAATGGTGACACTGGAAGAGACAACAAAGAGGTGAGTAAAGAAAGATATTAGGATGGTTAAGGGAAGTCTCAATTACCTTTCAGGTGTCAGTCTGTAAGATCTGTGTGTTGTTAAAAATAAAAATAAAAAGTGGTTCTTGCAGTTTGCCAAAATACAGGTTACTATATAGTTCCATCACTGCAATTTTCTGTTTTCTTTTATAAGGACACTTCTTTGCTTCTTTCATGTGAGCAATTTTCTAGCATCAGCCACTGATAATCCCAGATGTGAGAAGTTACTTGATTTTATTCAGTTTAAAGAAAGTACTTTCCTGCATCTCATGAGCTGTAGAAAGCTGTAATGAACTATTCTGCAGCTCCAAGAGATAAGGGGATATTTGTGTTTTAAAAGCAGATTTCTAAACGTTCATAACTGGCAGGGGGAATGTTGCATCCTAGCAAAAATGGCTGGTCCATGCTGGTAGCACAAGATATGTTTGGAAGTATGAGTGAGGGATGAAAATAATAAGTGATGTGTTACATTGTTTTTATGTGGTAAAATGAAAATTTATCTCGTATTTATCTTGGGGGACTGCCTAGGGTTGCAGAAAAGTCTGAAATCTACAAAAAAACACATGGGGGTTTAAATTCCACCCAAAGTAAATCTGCTGTTCCCGACAGCCTGAGCTGGTTCTGAGAACAACTAAGTATTTAACACACACTCTTCACTCATCTACAGCAGGCTTCACCTCTATTGCTGGGTTCCCATAGGCAGGCTGCTGATGGGTGGGTGACGGACCATTTTCCACGTAAGCTGACTGAGTTGCCATGTACATGGGCTGGTTCCAGTCATTTGCTGTCTGCGCCATCCAGCTCCAACTGGGTACCTCTGGTGCTAGGAATGAGGCAAGAGGTGAACATGTGAACACAGGAGCTGTAGGTGCACGGGGCATTGTCATAGGCACAGGATTCATGTTGGTAAAGACAAGAGTGGTAGAAGCTAAGGAAGCTAATGGAGGCACCATTATTGGGTGATGCCAGGGATCAGGAACCAGAGCGCCCTGACCTAACACCTGTATGGTTCCTGTAGCTCCTTGCTGGTTTTGGTGTCCAACCTGCCCAGAGTTCATGGCTGGTTTGAATTCTGGGGCAATAGGGTTGGGCACCTGACTGGTGGTAACTCTTGATGCTGGGACAGCTGATGTTAGAGCAAGGGTCAACACAGGATTTGCGGACGTCAGTGGGAGGGCTATGAACATATGGCTTGGAACTGCAGAAGTGATCTGGACAGAAAGGGGTGTAGGCGCAGATGCCATTGTTACCAAGGTTGTAGGCACCGGCAGTGCCACTAGTGTGTTAGTTAACTGGGTTGGTACATGAGCTTGAGCCACAGAAGTGACTTGTGGGTGCATTGGCACAACAGGCTGGGGTGCCGGAGGTTCAACTTCTGATTGGAAGTAATGTGTGAAGGTGTTGTGTTCCACTACGTAGGACAAAACTCTTTGGGCAGTGTCTTGAACCTCCAACTCTGCTAGAGTAGGGTCTGGATCGGGATCCCAAAGCTCGTCCTCGACTGCTTTGGCCCGAGCAGCAATCTCCACTGCTTCTGCTTCTTGCTGTAGTGCTTCTTTCTCCAGTCGGAGTTTGGTGGCTGCTAGCTCTTTCTCTACCTGGAGTTTTCTAGCTGCCATCTCTAGGTTTCTAGCTGCCAAGTCTCTCTCTGCCTGGAGTTGGGCAGCGGCCAGTTCTTGCTCTGCCTGGAGTTGGGCAGCGGCCAGTTCTTGCTCTGCCTGGAGTTGGGCAGCGGCCAGTTCTTTCTCTGCCTGGAGTTGGGCAGTGGCCAGTTCTTTCTCTGCATGAAGCTGTGCAGCGGCTAACTCTGAGCGTTGTTGCTTCCTGGCAAACTCGGCTCATTTGGCTGCAGTTGCAGCTTCTCCTTTCAACCTTGCTACTTCTAGGGCCAGTGTGGAAGACCTGGAAGATCTGTTGGAGGAATGGACGCTGCTGGAAGAATGGCGAGATGCCAGCTTCCTTTTGGGGCGCTGCTTGTGGGAGGTAGAGCTTGATTGGAAATGTCTTTGAAGACTCCCATTCTTGATGGATTCAAGAAGTCTTCTCTTCCTCCTTGATCCGTGCCTCCAAGTCATACTGAGCGTCCTTGGCGTGTTTGCTCCACACTTTCACCTCCTTATGAAGGCAGTCCATTTCCTCTATGGCCTCATTTGAATTCAGCCAATTTAGGATTCCAAGTATACGATCAATGCGTGAATCCCACTTCATTATCTGGGCTGTCAGATGCTTCTGTGCATGGTCATGTCTTCCAAATCGGTTATGCCGGTAAGCACATCAAGAATGTTCTCCACCTTTCTCCAAGCGCCCTCTGCCTCTCTGTACAATTTCTCTTTCTCTTCATTCAAATGGTCATGCATTGAAGGGGTTAGAAGCTGGACCCAGCCACGTGACATGTATGTAAACTCATCCTCTGCTCTGATTGCCCTGATGGAGGCAGATGTTTTGCTGATTGCTCCAGTTGCCCTCTGCTCAGGATTTGAAGCTGTATCCATATCAGGTTGTGCTTCTGCAACTTCTGCAACTGCACTTTCAATGATCTCTGTTGTGTCTTCCATAACTCCTCTTTGCAAGCTACAGTTTAAAATTACTCAAATTGCAACACTGATGCTCCCATGACTTGGTGTCAAAATTGCTGTTCTTGCAATTCCAAACTCTGCCACTAGATGTCTCTGTTGCGCTCCCTCACTAACTTGTCTGCAATATTTTTGCTTCTCAATGTTGGTGACTGTGAAAACTCTCTTTGAGAAAAACGACTGAAGCTTGTAGCCTTGTTTAGCTGTGAGACTTTTGCAGCATACAATCCTTTTTTCCTACTCTGAGGGATTACTTCCCATGCACTAAACAGTTAGAGAAGCAAGGACCAAACTCTCATCTGTGCTGTTTGAATAAACTTAGCAGATATGCATGCAAACAAAGCTGAAAGCAGGGAGCGTGTGCTCTTGCATCTATGATCAACGGGGGTTGTGCAAAGGAAGGAGCTATGCTTGCAAGACTCAGAACCCGTTCACGGGGCTTGTTGCTAAAGGAGCATGCAGGAGGCAGAGGAAAACAAAGGCAAGGTGTCTTAAATCATTTGCATTGCTAAGCTGGCTTTAAGAGGAGCAGCAGGGGTCCTGGGTGGAAGTTCCTTTAGACTCACTCTTCATACACTGTAAAGCAACTTGCTAGCAAGCTGCCAAAGCAGGCGGGGACACGTACAATTTTCTTTCAGAGGATAAATTCAGGAGAGGGTAATCAGTACTCCTTTTACTATGCTGTTCCCGACAGCCTGAGCTGGTTCTGAGAACAGCGAAGTATTTAACACACACTCTTCACTCATTTAGAATCAATTTTATTGGCTCTCAGGCGTTCAAAGGTTCAGTTTATTCACATGCCCTTTTCATTAGCTGGTGGGAGCTTTAAAGTTCTGAGTCCTTTGAGTGATTCATGCGGTAAAAGGAGCTGAATCTCTCTCGTCTACTAGCCAAAAGGATTACAAACACACTGAGAAAAGAAGGGCAATAAACAGTTTCTCCCGGGTAAATGTATCAAAGGAGAGGGAGGATGTATAAACCAATCAAGAAGGCTACAACTAACCAGCTGACTTTAGGGTTAACAGAACTACCTTTCCCAGAATCCTTATAAATTTAAAGCTATAGTACAACTTGCTATGCTTTACTATTCTAATCTCTGCTGGGGGCAGCACAGTAAAACAGCGTTCTTTACTACTTACCTTCTCCATCAGTGACCACATAGGCTGGGAACACCACTGGGCTTTGTCAGTTGTTGCATAGGCCAAGAGTGCCACTGAGCCGTGCATTGGTAACTGTGCAGGCCGGGAGTCCCCCTGGGCCCCATGTCAGTGGCTGTGTAGCCCGGGAGCCTTGGTAGGCCAGGCAGTGGCTGCCGCACAGCCCAGGAGCCCCTCTGAGCCTGGCAGCTGCAGCACAACCCAGGAGTCATGCTGGGCCCACCACTAGCAGCAGAGCAGGCCCTGAGTCATGCTAGGCCTGGCAAGAAAGTGGGGAGGAAGGAATTCCCCCTGCACACGAGTATCTCAGGCCCACACTTGTGATTATCTATTCCTTTGTATTTTGCTGGGAGGCCAGACCGACATTTACAGATATGGCATAGTAAGTGTTTAAACTCTTTACTTCTTTTTTTCTGTTCATGTGACTAAGTTTAGTGTCCTAACTTGAAATGCAATAGAAATGTGGTCCATGTAAAGTCATGTGGTCACAGGGAAATCTTTTACTTAAATAGTTTATGCCCTATTATCTAATTTCTCATTATATAATTTTTAAAAATTATTCCATATGTAGTTTTGGGGATCCATCATATATTTGTGTGGGAATCCAGAGGCCTGTTGTGTTCTAAACATGTTTCCCCCTTCTCTACCACAGCCTCACGCCGTGTGGCATTTTTGTTCATGGGGATCTTCCCATCCTCACCTTTTAGAAGTCAGGGAAGCTGTGGAAGATTCACTGCCATGAGGTCCTTCCACTTGCACATGGTAGGGTCCAACTCACTGTTGATAACTATACAAGCATTGCTTTGTAATATACAAACCTACTACTCATACATAAAAGTAAATCCAGTCGAACTCACATGGATTTTCTTCTGAGAAAACATGCAGATGTTATATTTCTTTTTATTGTGCCCAGTATTTTCCATCTTTAAGGACATTCTTAAGTTTTGGTATGAGTGAAGACTTGCTTCATCTAAGTCTCTACAATGTGGTTTCTTATACTACCTAGTCAACAGTCCTTATTGGGAAGGGACAGTGAAATGTAATGCGTGTTATAAACCAGTGCTATTCATGTCAGCTACCCAGAGTATGGATGCATAAGCACAATAAGTCAAGCCCTGTGTCTGAATCGGGGTGGGGTGGGGTGGTGGTGGTGTTTTGGTCCAGCTAGATCAGCTCTGGGTCTGTTCCCTTCCACTGAATATACCCTTTTGATTATTCAGATGCAATTTTCCCTCTGTATTGTGTAAAGGACAGCCAATGCAGTGTAGTGGTTACAGCGTTGGACTAGGATTTGGGAGGCCCAGGTTCAGATCCCCACTCTGCCATTGAAGCTCACTGGGTGACCCTGGGACAGTCACACACTCAGGCTAATCTACTTCACAGGATTGTTGGGAGGACACAGTGGCAGAGAGGAGAACAATGTGGGCCACTCTGAGTCTCCACTGGGGAAGAAAGGCAGAGTATAAATGAAGTAAATAAAATGTACTGTGAAATTCAAATTGAGTATGGGCCCCAGTTCAGCCGCCATCTCTGGCAAAGAACATTTCTGACATCCCTTCCATTGGCTCACTTTTCCATACCTTATTTTGTCACTGCATTTCTAACCCATTTCACACTCCTGGTGTTTAATTTGCATACATGATTTATCCTGGTCATAGAAGACAAAGATATTGCATGCTGGGATCTGTAAATCTGCATTTATTTGTGCCATATATATGCAAATATAAAACAAATTCAGTTTCTCTAAGCTCTTAGAAGCATTTTAATTTTAAGAATAATGAGTATGATTGCATTAAGAAATTGAAGTGTTCACTGTAGATATGTAAATTTGGGTATATCTAGTCTGAATATATGCTCAAAAAATACCTTGTCAGTATTTTCTAGATATATTTGGGTCTCTGGATGGTATCTTGGATTTTCTGAGATACCAGGAAATGGGTCCCCAAAATCCTGGAAATATTCTTGTGTAACTGGGAATATCAGAAGCCAGCATTTTAAGACTTCAATTTTGCTGTGTTTCTGTCAGTGTCTTCTTTCCAGGGCTTGGTTGCCAGGTTGATTTGGCTTAGAATCTGTGCTTTGAAGTCAGTTCTATGAGTCTTGCAACATTGTTTTTTGTGCAGCTGGTTTGCATCAGGTTTGTGGTTTGCGGGAGACTTTCTGTTTGACATTGGCTTGGATTCTCAGGTTGTACATTTGTTGTGTTAGGCTTGCCCCATTGTCCCTCGTTCTCTGCATTGGTTCTTTGGGCTTGTTGGTTCTGTCTGCTTTGAGAGGCTTTAGGCCCAGGGGTTGCTTTGTTTTCTTTTGTGTCTTTGGCTATTCTTTGCCTTGGATGAAAGCATGGAATTTCCCAGCCCACAGGAAACAAAAGAGGATGGCTGGGGCACCTTGTTCCGGGACCCAGAAGTCCAATTCACATGAAATCTGGTGATTATTTAAAGGATAGGCACCAGCAGCTCCACCACAATTTTGGTGTAATTTACTAAAAAAACAAACCCAGACCCTCCAGCCCTCACTATTCCATTGTTACCAAATAATGTTGGAATGTCAGAGATCAGAATATCAAACTGGCGTATGGAACCTGGATAACTGGGAATACTGTTTCAGATCCCTGATATCTGGATCCAAAAAATACCATGTTTTTCACCAAGGCGTGCATCCCTGGTTCACCAACATTGGGTGGACCTGTATTACTATCATATTAGGTGATGGTCTTATAATGTCAACTATATAGTTTTTAGTTGTTGAGTGGATACCTGAGTAGATATACCATGATGGGCATATCTTGAGATGAGAAACCACAGCCTTGGCACGCGCACACACACACACAAACATACCTACCTTTATTGGCATTGAAAGCACAAAACATTATGGGAATACAGCAAAATACTAAGATACACCAGTCACTTACACTTGGCCAGTCAAACCTCGTCTTCTGATTGCATAATGTAAAATTTTTGCTACAGCCTCCATTATTTCACAATTAGAATTAAACAGAAGAAAGTGAATAATTGAGTCAACAGAATGCCAAATCTTACCATCTAAAAGTGGAGTAATAAAACGAGATCAAATATCCCTATAAAAGGGGGCAATGAAGTATGGTGTGTGTCGTGGACTCTATATCTTTTAGAGAACAAGGACAAAGTCTGTCTACATATGGTATCTGGCAGTACCCCCCTAAAAGCACCTCGCTTCCAACTCTTACTGAAGATCATAATTTTGGATTTTTCAAAATTCAGAACTAGCCTGTTCTTTTCACAATAGCCTACAAAGCTCTTCAAAAGGTGTTTCAGCCCTATATGAGTTAGGGACAATAGCACTGTGACGTCAGCATAAAGGAGTGAAGGGGTGTGGATCGAGCTAAGTTTAGGACTGTGACTATGGATTGGATCTAAGGTGGGGCCTTGGCACTCCAGACCTTGCTCTAAGTGCTTGTCTGGGTCACCTACCTCTACATCTGGCCCTGATTACCACCAACATACATCCCATATAGGCAGAGAAGCTCCAGTGTTTACTTTCCAATTTTATCGAGAGTCGCTGATTACTTGCAGCTTCCTGTTTTGATCTTCGGACAACTGGCATATTCCTTAGTAAGGCCTTAGAAATGGCAACATAAAAGTCTACTCAAATTGCTAAGACAGTGATGCATACTCCTAGCTATATTGGATTTCTCTCAATCAGTTACCTGACCAATAGTTTGCAATTTAATTAATTACTGTCCAAACCCCTACCACTGTCTTTTATTTTATTAAGTTAGTCAAGTGCTCTATCTTAAAAGCTCAGCTTCCCTTCTGGAATAAGAGGGGGTTATTTAACTTAATCTGAATCCTTTCACAAGCATTATCACATGCATTTTTCACCATCAAAAATATATTTGACTGAGCTACTTTTCTTTAAAAAAAGGGATATTTCCCCTCAATGCTATGACTGTGACTAGATTAATTGAGGGGGGCACAACTCTGCTAAATCCTTTATAAATTTAGATCCCTTAGTCCAGCACAAGGAAGATATATGAAAACAATTGCATATCTCCTTTTCATTCCTACATTTTATATCCATCAGAAAAGCTGAATACCTTAGCATGATTTGCACTGTATAATATTTATTATTTGAAGGGAAAGTTCTGTAAATGGTGGTATGCATTTTAAATTCTGTTTAATGCTCATTTGCTGTGCAAAAAGATAGTCATAGGATTGTAGAAGTGTTTCTAGAGTTCAATTGCAAATTCTTGTCTCAGAATTCTCTGGGGAGCTGCTGGGGAGAGGGGAAGATGGGGAAAATATGTGACTATCCATGCCTTATGCTGATGAATTGGTGGCTTCAACCCTGTGTCTCAGGTGCACTTCACCTTTTCCTTAAAACAGGAAATAAAGACATCCATTTAAATTAACTGGTGGGACAAGGGCTGGTTAAGACTACAGACTGTCTCTAGAGCTTGTCATAGGAAGCCCATGTTACTGTGTCAGTTTCACCACACTGACATTCTTTTTCTTCTTTTTTTTTGTAATTTTTATTTCAGGATGAAAAGAACCAAAATTACAGAACAATACAATTATGCATATATACAGGAGTATTCAAAATCACAATTGGAACAAAGTTTTAACATTTTAACTTTTTAACAATAGTGCAAATATGTTCATAATAATACTACAATCTGTGCGTCAGTGCTACATAAAAGTCAATAAAATACTTCAAACTTTAAACGATAGGTGTCCATGGTAATAGGGCATGTGAGTGTGTTATAGGTTTTAGCTATGAGAATAGTCATGATTATTCAGTAAGAATAGATTGGGTTTTAAAGCCATCGCTGCAACTGTGACCATTCGTAAGATATAAATTGATTCTGTGACAAAAATTCTAATATTGGGTACCATTTACCATCAAAGTTGGATTTGACCCATTTCATTTGAGATCTATTTATTTTGTCAGTAATATTATCCATTAGATATTGCTCCCATAGTTTTTTCTACCATAAATTCAGGTTAGGGGGATTAGCTTTCCGCCAACACGATACAATGGCAATTTTTGCTGCAAAAAGCATGATATCGATAGTTGGTTTGTACTGGTTCTTTACAAAATCTTCCAGCCAGTAATCAAAGAATAGAACTTCAGGAATGAGTGGTATTGTGATGCCTGTTATGGTGTGGATGTGATGTAAGACTAGTTCCCAGAATGTCTGTATCTTATCACATTTCCACAAGCAGTGGGCATATGTTCCTTCATTGCTGGCAACCTTTCCAACAAAGGGGTGATTTGGTAGGGCACATATGAGAAATCTGTTGTGGCGTGAGATACCACCAGGTCATTATTTTGAGAGTTTGGAGTTCCCATGATATAATGGGAGATTTAAAATTCAAGGAGTTCCAGAGTGCAGACCAGATGTCATTATCGAGTAAGAGATCACAATCCTTTTGCAGAGATAGTTGGGAAAAAGCAAGATAGTTGGTAAGTACAGATGGTGATTCTCTAAGTAACATTTGATATATGGCAGAGACTAGGCCTTGATTTTGAGATTCAAATAGTTTTATAATAAGTTTTAGATCTGTGCGTGGAGTCTTGAGAAGGGTATTTTATGTTGATTGCATGTGTGTTGTAGCTGTAAATAAACAAACCACGGTATAGGTTGGCCTAGGATTAATTCCAGTTCTGATTTTTGCAATAGGCCTTGTCTTGAAGCAATGTTGCAATACCATGTTAGTCCGTGGTCTTTCCAGCATTTCCGAGAAGTTGACGGCACATTATCCAGGAACCAAGGCTGATTAATGAAGGTAGAGTATTGGGAAATTTTTGGGAGATGCTTTCCAGCCAGTGTCCTCTATAAGTGAACAGATGGGTAAAGGAAAGCCTGGTGGAGAGCTAGCATATGCGGGATGGGGTCAGATCCCCATATTAAATTTTCTATAGAGTAGGGATGAATGAGATCAGTACAAAGACGGACCCAGTCAGGAGAGGAGTCTGGATGTTGTATTTTTATTATGCTTGATAGTAGAGAAGCCTTTTGGTATGTAGATAGATCTGGAAGATTGAACCCCCTCTAGATTTGGGCTTCCTTAATATTTGAAAGCCTATCCTATGTCTTTTACTGTTCCAAAGGAAAACCAGCAAGTCAGATTGCCATTTTTGGATCAGAGAGGGAGGAAGGGAAATAGGGATTGTTCTGAAAAGAAAGATATATTTCGGTAAGATAAATGAACGTATAAGATCAAAGCATTCCATCCCCAATGGCTTTAGACACACTCCTACCCACCCCTCTTCCACCTGACAGGTGGTCAGGTGCAGAAGCAGGGGCAGAGCATTGAAAGCCATTGAGGAGGCTGCCCAAGCAGCATCGTTTTAGCAATCCTGCTGGCCCAGCCTCCCCAATGCCTTCAGACATGCTACCCCTCCTACACCTGACAATCAACCACCTACCAAGGTTTGGAAGGGGCATTGAGTCCTTAAAGTCATCAGGGAGGCTTGCTCAGCAGGACTGCCTTAGCACAGCTGCTGGCCCAGCCTACCCAGTGCCTTTAAACACAATCCCCCACCTTACACCAGAAAGGTGGGTGTTTGTCAGGTGTAGAAGCAGGGCCAGGTTACTTTAATCCATCAGGGAGGGCACCCCAGCAGGATCACCTTAGCGATGCTGCTGGCCCAGCCTCCCCAATGGCTTTAGCCACACTCCCACCCACTATCGAAATATACCCCCAAATTTGTAGTAAAATGGTTTCCTGTATTAGGTTATTTGACTTCTCACAATGTGGGTTCTAGAAAATTGGTTCATATGAACTTGCTTAATATCTGATTACTTGGATGTAGTTTTGAATATATAGTTATGTCCCACTTCTTAATTGTAACATAAATGAAAAGCATTTTTTAAAAGGGGTGGTATGGCCTGAAACCCCCCCCCCCAATTCAATGCCCAGGCCAAACCCCTGCACCAAGAAACCCAAAATAAGAGGAGTGCATTCCTATCATGACGTCAACCTCCACTACAAAGAGATTTCTGAGAAACATGACCTCTAAGGAGGTAAAAAGGGGGCAAAATGTGTTCCCCCCAATTGTTTTCGATGTGCCTGGCAGACTGCTGCCTCTTTCCTCCCCCGCCTCCGATTGGTCAACTGTGTAGCTCAGAGTTCTGAGGTAAAACTTGCCTGCTTGCACCCACCTCTCTCTAATTGCTCAGCTGTGGATTTCAATGTTCTGAGGTAAAAACACAGTTAAAATAGACTGCAGACAGTTGAGGACAGTTACAGAAATCAGGGATTTAAGACTCCCAAATAGACATTTATCATAACAACCAGCATGGCGATTGAGGTTATGAATGTTCATGGGGAGATAGTAAAGGACCTTTCTAGGAGCCATTTCAATGTGTGCCTCCCTCATGAATGGGAAGAAATGCCCACCACATCACCACTCCCTCAGACCAACTCACCCTCACACCTCTTACTGCCCCCAAGAAAGCTTCTGGCAAATATCGAGCCAGATACACTAATGACCATGCACACATCAAAATACTACTTGTCTTTTAAAAATTATGGGAGAGTTTCTACTTTTTCATTTCTAGATTTACACTCTCCCTTCCTGGTTAGTTTTGTTATATTTTGTGGAGTCAGAGGGGAGAAATTGATGTAGTTAGCTTTTTGTTTTCATTTTCAACCCTGACAACAAAGTTGTAATAACCAGTTTCAAAGATTAGCATGCATGGTAAAGAATGATTGGGGTTTTTTTTCAATGTTGGCTGCTTCACATTTATTATGCCTTGAAGATTCGTATTCACACTGAGATGATAAAATATTTCCAATATAAGATTTCCTTCATTATACAGATCTTTGACCCAAAGGTCTTGTTTTAGGGCTCAAAAGGAAGATGTGAATCTATGGAGCTGGGCCATTAAAAGTGAACATGTACATTTCTGTTTGAAAAATCTTGTTAAGTGAAAGGTTACCAATGATGTCATTTTTGCTATTACAAGCTCCTGTATGTTTGACATTTCAAATTCCTTTTTTCAAGCACCAAACTTCCTTGCTTTTTCTTTTTACTAGATCTAAATCTTAGTCTCAGGACTCAATTTGACTGCAACCCTCTGACAAACTCTTGAACTCTGCCCCAACCTTCATTTATTTTTCTTGTTATCTTTCAAGCAATATGATATCCTACTATTACCTTCTTTTAAAAGAAATCCTCATCTTCATTATCATTTGGCAACATCTTGCAATAGATGTAAAATCACATGAGCAGCAGGAAAAAGAAAACAGATGAGTTCCAGAGGCCCACTAGCTAGTGGGGAAATGCCAATGAACCCTCTGTAAGTAACATACAGGATTGGCAACTTGACGTGGAAAATTTCTGAAGATCTGGAGATAGTGCTTTGGGAGACCAAAGTTTGGGAAGAGATGGGAGCATAGTAGGAATCTGATGTTACTCTAGGACTTCTGTTTACGCTAAACTCTGCTCTCCAAAACAGCCATTTTCTGCAGGGGAACTGATCTCTGTTGTCTGGAGAGCAGCTGAAATTCCAGGAGAAATCAAAGCCTCACCCTGATTTTGGTAACCCTAGTTATATACCATGAGCTGGATGAAGCAGGCTTTCACAGGTGAAAGACACTTCATTTTCATATTTATTATATTTGTATGTTGCCCTTTTCTCTGAGGAGCACAGAATGATAAATATGAGATTTCCCATTGTACCCTTATGAAATAGGGTTGCCGGACCACAGCTGGCAACCCCTGGGGAGCCTGTTGGGGGTGGGAACTGGCACACTGGTATTGTGTTGGCATGCTGATGTCCATTTTTTTATGGAAGTGACATGATGTTCAGGAGATGCTCTAGGATAGGGCTCCCCAACGTGGTGCCTGCCATGGTGCCCACCAACACCGTGCCCCGAAAGTGTTTTTGGAAAGTAGGCCAGGTGGGGCTCTTGCCTAGCATGTCTTCTGATTGGCCATTGGAGATCTGATTGGCTTGCGGATTAAATAATGATGCCTTGGTGGCAGCTTCTCCCACAGAGATAGTTATATTCTCTCACTTCTTTCCCCCCGTGTATTTTTAAAATTACCTTTCTTCTCTCCTGTACTTGGACTTCCTTATGTGTATGTATGTGGCACCACCTCCCAGAGCAGCCATTTTGTGAAGGGACTACCTCCTTCCACATTAGGGTTGCCAGTCTGAGCCTTGCAACCAGTGAGTGGGTTGGGGGTGGAGATCTGGGCAGGCCTGTGATGTCGTTGCCATTGCCAACATCACTACATGACTTCTGGGTACAACCCGGAAGTGACAATGGATAGCTCTAGGAATTGCTGGATACTCTATGGTAAAACTACAGAGTTTCCAGCAATTCTTAGACCTACCCATTATTACTTCCAGCTTTTACCCAGAGGTGTCATACTGGCATAGAGGCTGACAGTGTTTTTATTTCACAACAGCAACCATTGTGGGAGACCTGGCAACCCTAACATGCCCATGAGTTTTCTTAGGAGATCTTTTCCTGCACACTCTGAACAGGGGCAAGTTGCTGCTGGAGAAAGAGCCTTTTCTGTGAAGATGCCTAGATTTTGGAAGTCTCCCCCAAGGCTTGTGCACCTGGTATCCTCTTTGTTAATGTTTAGGCACTGGCAAAGTCTTTCCTGTTTGTTCGTGCTCTTAATGATATTTAAGATCATTTTATTGTGATTTGCTGCTGCTTTGAGTTATCTTTTTATTTGCTGTTTCTAAATCTATTTATGTGTTTCATTTTTTGTTTTATTTTCATTTCTGTACACCACTTTTGTGGTTTGATAGACCATTCACACTAACTTCTATCACACAAGAACTGAAATTCTGGGCACTGACTACAGCTGCCATTGACACCAAGAGCTTATTGAGAACATTCCACATTAAATGAAAAGGAGTCTTAAAAATAAAAAAAATAAAAAGGAGTGAGTGTCATCAGCCTATTGATGGCACCCAGCCTTGAAACAATGGCTATGACATTTAGAGTTGCCGGGTCCTTTTATTCTGCCACTGGGGGTAGCTTCCCATGAGTGGGGGGCAGGGTGATTTCACCATGTGCAATGTCCCTGGTGTGATGACATTATGTGATGTCATCACACTGGGGATGTCACACAGTAATGTTCTGGTATTTTGGGTAAAACTCTATGGTTACCATAGAGTTTTGCCCAAAATACGAGAGTGTCACTATGTGGCATCCCCAGCATGATGACATCACTTCCATATGATGTCATCTTGCTGAGGATGTTGCACCGGGCTGTGGTTGTTTGGGGTGGTGCTTCCCCTGCTGGCCAACTGGGCCACGGTGGATTGGGGCCCATAAAATTGGGGGATCCCTGTTCCCACCTGGGGGCTGGCAACCCTAGTGGCATATTATGTCTTAAGTAACATGAGGAGCAAGACAGAACCCTGAGGGACACTACAGCATAACAGCCAAAGATCTTTAAGCAGTCTCCTACTGTCATCTTCTGCAATCTGTCTGTTCAACTGGACTAGAACCACCAAACTGCGGGGTCCGCAACCTCCAAATATGTTGAAATGGTCCAAAAGAGCAAACCTTTGTGTGAGAACCCACCATGCAGTTCTGTCTTTTTGCTTTGGGCTTGTTCTGAAATGAATGTAAGAAGAGCTTTGCTGAATCAGATTAGTGGTCCATCCTGATCCCCAAATGCTTCCAAGAGGTCTACAAGAATTAGGGTTGCCATTCTCCTGGTGGGTCCTGGGGATCCCCCGATTTCAGGGGCACCAATCCACCTCAGCCCAGTTGGCTGGCAGGGGAAGCCCCACCCTCAAGAGGCCCCTCCCAGTGCTGCCAGCACAGGCATGAGGACATCACCCAGGAGTGATATCATCACATTTCCGACATCTTGGATGACACTCTAGGTTTTGGGCAAAACTCTATGGTTTTGAGGCCCCCAAATGCATGATGTTTTGCCCAAAACCTAGGGCATTGACCCCAATGTCAAAAATGCAATGACGTCACTCTCGGGTGACATCATTGTGCTGGCGCTGGCAGTGCTGGAAGGGGGCTTCTCAAGGGTGGGCCTTTCCCTTCCAAGCAGCTGGACTGCAGCAGATTGGGGCCAGCACTCCAGGAAGGATTGGGAGTCCCCCCACTGGCAGCCAGGTAGAACTTGGCAACCCTAAAAGAAGGCCTTGCCCATCCATGCCTCTCAGTAACTTGTGTCCAAGGACATACTTCATTTGAACCAGGAGGATCCACTGATGGACTTCTCCAAATATTTGTCTAATCACTTAAAAAAAGTCACAACTTAGTAGCCATTGTCACTTACATAGACTTTTGAATGCCTTGGCCTGAAATGAATAAATAATTTAAACAGTAACAATAATCATGCAAAGGCAGAGACTGTCAACTGCAGCTTGCTGTACTATTTTATATCTGATGGACCATTTTTTCAAAGCAGTGCCATCCCCCCCCCCCCCCAAGTGTCAGCTCATAGAGTCTGGGAGACTGATGAGAACTGAATGGCCTTTTAGTGATGTGATGAAGAATAATCTTGCTGCTGGTCCCATTCCCCCCCATGGAATCAGCCTGTGCAATCCAGGCCACAGTGTGCCACACAGGGAGAGCAGGTGCATTGCAGGAGTATTCCTGCAGAGCAAATGGCGTCAGATGAGTCATCCAAGAGAGGCTAGTCCCATTCTGCAAGGGAAGGAAAATGGGAAAAAGAAAAATGGGACAATTTGACCTCCAGGATGTCGTTAAATTGCTGATCATTCCAATTACAAGACTAAAACATCTTTCCATGTTCCTGTTAAAGTTCCAGAGCCATAAATAAGTCAGACTCTTAAGCGACTCGGTGCTTGGGGAGGGCCATTTCAAGAATGCAGCACAGGAAGGAGGAGTGATTATAAATAGTGCTGTGCGGCAGAGCAGGGAGACATCACTTTTTAGAAGACACATTATGCTATATTTACTTGCAGAGCAGAAGGCTACTACTAAACTATGAATATGCTCTAAAGATAATTCACATCTCTATTAATGACCCACTGGAGTGATAATTCTCCTTTCTGTCTCCCTTGCAGAATGTGTTGGGTTGAGGTAATAAAGGTTACAGCAAGGAGCATTTGCAGGTTCATCCTTCATACAGCTGCTGCTCTGTAGGTCGGCTCACTAGTTCAGGGGAGAAATCACACCTCTGCATATGGCGACAAAAATGCCCATTTTGCTTCCCCCTCCCCGTTTCGTCATCTTGTTCTGAAAGATTTGCAAATGGAGCCTGAGGAGGGAAGAGTTTGGGAAGGGGAGGGAGCTCAGCAGCAATGTGATGCCATCGAGTCCACCCACCAAAGCAGCCACTTTCTCCAGGAGGAACCAATCTCTGTAGTCTAGAGATAAACTGAAATTTTAGGAGAACTCCAGGTCCCACCTGGAGGATGGCAACTGTATCTTGTGCTCCTCTCTCCATTACCCCACTTCATGTTGCCTCTTCTACTTTCAAGTGTTTTCAGAGCCTCATTTCCTTTTTTTTTAATATAAAATTTGTTATTGCTTTTCACTATAAACTACAAACCTACACACTACAAATTCAGAGTAGCAAGGTACAGTAATGATTTATCTTGCGCTTTGGATGTTTCCCTACTATGTTCATGTTTACAATATACCATCTAATTACTAAGTAATAAGTATACAAATAGAAAGAACAAAAATTTCTTAATTTTAGCATTGCATATGGGCAATAATATCAATTCTTTAAATTCTAACATAGAAAAGTCTCAGATCTTCATTTGGATGTCTTCTTGTCTTTGCACTTCTTCTTTTTTTGCCAGGGGATTTTTACCTTATAAGATCTGGGTGTAGCAGTTCCCAAATCAGAATCAAAGTCAGAGTCAAAGATTTCACCTAGGGACACCGAAGTAGATGAGGAGCTGTCAGTAACTGACACCTGATGGTCGCTGTTTTCTTCTGTCGCCTTCTTTTCCACTGCTTCTTTTCGTTGGAGATTGATGCTGCTTCAGGAATGCTTCTGCTTTAGAGAGAGAATCAATCTTTTCCTTCTTCTCTTTGTAGTTGAATATAAGACCTTCTGGTGAAATCCATCAGTATTGGACATTGTTCTTTTGATGGAATGTGGTGATGTTTCTGTATTGCTTCCTCTTCTTATGTATTTCAAATGGAACATCTTTCAGTATTTTTATCTCTTCCTCTTGGATTTTTAATGTTGTGGCAGTAGAAGCTTTAAGTATCGAGTCTCTTGTTGAACTTTTTGCAAATTTAACAAATATTTTCCCTGGAAGATTATTCCCCCCCCCAAACTCTGAATAAGTTCTATAAATCATGTCTATGTCCGCTTGCAATATTTCAGGTTTGCTGTTGATCAGGGGGGCCAATGCTTCACTTAGGATTTTTCTTAAATTTTCATCTTTTTTTCCCGGTACCCCTTGAAATCTAAAAAAAATATAGGGATCTTTCCACTTGCAATTGTAGTAATTGTTGTTTTTCAGAAGCTCTATCAGCAATGTCCATTCTTTGATACATCTCTTTGGTCTTAGTTTCAACCTTTTTTAGCTTTTTGTCCATCTTCTCTGATTTGTCTTTGGTCTCCTTCAGCTCCTTCTGCAAATTATCACATTTCTTATTGAGATTTGTCAGCTGATCCAGCAGGGGGTGCAAGGCTTCAGAAATTGTACCAGCTAAATTAGTGATAGCTTCCAGTCTTGTGACTGGTGATGCTGTGCTGGTGCTTCCTGTGGTGCCTCTGCCTCTGGATGCCATTTCCCCCCCTTGCTGCGACATTGTTTACATTAAGGTAAAAGTTCTAAGGTTTTTCTCTGGACTGAATAATGAGCCCCGCTGCGATCCGCTTGGGTTGGGTGGGTTTCTAACAACTTATTGTTGGCTCGCTTCCAGTTTTGCTGCTTTCTGTGCTGTAGGGTAGGGTTCTTCCTCCTGAGAGTACCCCCCCTTCTTTATGGGGCTTTGCTGTCTCACTGTCAGTTCCTCCAGCCTCTTTACTTTTGTCTTTCTTTTGAAACTTGTTCACTTACTATTTTTTTCCACTTGGTGTCATCCCGTAGGGAGAGTCCTTTTGCTTAAGTCCTTGCGCGCTCTGGTCCGGTAACGTCTCTGGTCGCCATTGCTGGCCTCAGGGCAACAGGACCTTAAGGAGCTAAAAAGAGCCTCAATCCTTCAGCCATGGCTTCGGGAGCGGCGCCTCCAGCGGTCCAGGCTAGAAGCTCCCTA
Organism: Gekko japonicus; assembly: GCF_001447785.1. Lineage (NCBI taxonomy): Eukaryota > Metazoa > Chordata > Lepidosauria > Squamata > Gekkonidae > Gekko > Gekko japonicus. Next base: position 345,524 of record NW_015173142.1, on the reverse strand, counting down.
CAAGAGCTTCAGGGGGGGCTCAAAGGCTCTCAAACCCCCTCTCTGTCACCTCGATCCAAATTACACCCATCACAGTTCAATGGAGTGCATTAGTTCGCGAGTTGCCGAAAACCGGAAGTCCCAGAGCCTCATTTCCAATGAACCCCTAGTTGGTTAACTTCCACTGTGGTTGCCAACTGTTGTTTGGGAAAATCCTGGAGTTTGGGGGCCAAGTCTGAGGAGGGTGGAGTTTGGGGAGGGAAGGCAGTTCAGCCGGAAGGTGATGCCACAAATTCACCCTCTACAGCTGCCATTTTCTCCAGGGAAACTGATCTCTATAGTCTGGAAATCAGTTGTAATTCTGAGAAAACCTTGAGCCCACCTGGAGGTTATCAAACCTAGCCCCTTCTCTCTGTCCTCAATTCTCCACATACCTTTGCTTTCTTGGCTCTAGTCTCCCCCCCCCTGCAAGGCATGGGGAACAAATAACTGACGACGGTACTAGCATCCATTCTCTTTCAGTTGCAACGAGGATTCTTTATTGATCTCCTCGAAGTTTGCTTCTGTAAGGGCATTTTTAAATTTGCAGACCCATGGGTCGTTGTCACCTTGCTGGCTCTTCTTGGTGTGGCTGTGCGTAACCACCACCACCCCTAGTTGGGAGGGGGTGAACATGGAGTCCACCGCCTCCTCTTTTTGACTGGCATGCTGAGGTAGGTGGGATAAGGCATCAGCTAGGAAGATTTTCTGAGGAGGTGTCAGCATCCAGTTCGCTTCGGTCCATGTGGGTATGTGAGCCCACGAGTCCCTGGGTTTCGCCCCGAGATCCTTGGACTCTCCAGCCATCAGGGGGTAGCTGTAGTCTTTGGTTTTGTGTCATCACTGGATGTCACCAGGACGGCCACATTTCCTTTGCCAGCCATTGCAGGGTACAAGGTACGGGAACTTTAGTGAGTTCTAACAATTTGTCAGAGCCCCTGGAGAAATCAGTTCCCAACAACTGTCATTCAGAAGAATTGAAGTTTTTGAGACATTGATAGGATCCAGATTCTTAACGCTTCTTTGTTAGAACTGAGGCCAGGCACGCAAAGCAAGCAATTATACTGAAATCAAACAGGTCATTAATGGCTCTGGGCCAATCGCACCTAAGCTAAAAGCCCACCTGAATAACAGCATACAGTTCTCAGGGAAAGAAGATACCAGGGATAGTTAGGTCTCAAGGTTACATGGCTGAGTCAAGACAGATAACAGCATAGTGCCCAGAAATGGAAGTATATATTCTTGTTCTCACCCCCCACGTCTCCATGGCAACCAAGCCCAAGAGGGGGCCAGGTTGACAGTCTCCTGAATCTTTCCATGTTCTAGGCAACACTTTTTTAAAAAATATAGTCCTTAACGATGGAATCCTATATATATAATTCCCTTATGTATTGGCCGTTTCCAGCTCTCCCATTGGCTGTGCAGTGCGCTCCATCAGCCATTGGCCCATCAACTGCCACTCAAGAGTACTCATGTGCCATTGGCTGGGGGCTGGGTCCACTCCTCTCCCCCACCCACTGCCAGCCTGGACGCTCCTCCCTCACACAA
>NW_015173142.1:336171-343820 GCF_001447785.1 Gekko japonicus | reverse complement strand
TCAGTAAAAAGGCAAAGGAAGGAAGCCTTTTCCAGGCCTTTGTGGGGAACTCATTGGGGCCAGTTCTGACTAGGGTTACCAGCTCCAGATTGGGAAATTTCTGGATATTCTGTGGTAGAGTCTATGAAAGCCAGATTTTGGGGAGGGGAGAGGCCTCAGTTGAATAGAATGCCATAGAGCCCACCCTCCAAAACAGTTATTTTCTCCAGGGGGGGAGATATCTGTTGTCTAGAGTTCAGTTGCAATACCTGGCGATCTGCAAGCTCCACCTGGAGGTTGGCTACCCTAGGTATAGTAGTTAGCACTTCAGAGCAGGGTATGCTAGACCCAGGTTCTTGCTGTTGCTGTGGAAGTTGAATGGGTGATTTCAGACCAATCACAGACTTTCAGCCTAACCTACCTCACAGGGTTGTTATGCAGATTAAAAGGGGGAGAGGAGAATGATGTAAGCTGTTTTGGTCTCTACTGCGGAGAAAGACTACTTTTCCTCCTGTGGAACCATTGCTACCAATCTCCAAGTAAGGGCTGAAGATCACTCAGAATTAAAATTGCTCTCCAGATGGCATAGATCAGCTCCGCTGGAAAAAATAGCTGCTCTGCAGGGTGGATTCTGTGTCATTATACCCTGCTGAGGTTGCTTCTCTCCAGCTTTGGTCTCCACTGCGGAGAAAGACTGTAGTTTTTCTAGGTAGAGACTGCAGGTGGGGGGGAAATGGAAAGTTGAAGTCACAGGGGCATATAACGATAGGTTGATGGTTGGCTGGGAAGGAGATAAGGTGTCAAGTTCTGGCATCCATGTTCTTCTTAGCCTTATTAATTAATCCTTAGTTTTGCTGTTATCCTTTCTGCGCTTTATCACTGTACCTTTGCCCTCGCTTGCCATGTTATATTCCTGGGGGGTGGTGTTGTTAGAGTGTTAGGGAGTATTGCTTGTAACATCTTTAAGCGCACCCTGAGACAGTTTCTCATGAGACTGTCCTTGAAGAGTTCCATGCAAGGCTTAGTGAGATAGAGTGGCCATATATCTGTCTTAGTTGCTATAGAAATGCATGCCCTGTGACTGAATGGAATTTTGGGGGTTTACCTATATGTTACCTTTTCCCGCCTTTGGACCCCAAACCTAACAAAGGTTCTGAACCCACAGCTTCTCATATTTCTAATAAAACTTTTCACTGCCAAAAGTGTGTGTGGAGAGTGACTTGACTGGGGACCTGACATAAGGTCCCCAACTCCAGGTTTGGAAATTCCTGGATATTTGAGGGGTTGAGCTTGAAGACGGTGGGGTTTGAGTAGGGGCGGGACCTCATACAGGTACAATCCATCCAAACCAGCCATTTCCTCCTGGGAGATCATTGTTGTCAATCTCCAGGTGAGGGCTGGAGATCACTCAGAATTAAAACTGCTCTCCAGATGGTAGAGATCAGTTCCCCTGGAGAAAACAGCTGGAGATAGGGTTGCCACCTTCAGGCTGGGAAATTCCTGGAGATTTGAGGGACGGAGCCTGAAGAGGGTGGGGTTTGAGGAGAGGTGGGGCCTCAGACAGGTACAGTGCTATAGACTCCACCCTCCAAACCAGCCATTTCTTCCTGGGGGACCATTGCTGCCAATCTCCAGGTGAGTAACAAACAATGAACAAACAGTGCTTTATAAATTGTAGCCAAAAACAGTTCATAGACTGTTACACTGTATATATTTTACTCAGGAGTAGAAATTACTCTCACAATTATTATTTTTTAAGTTGTTTATTCAAGACTTGCAAAAATTATGTAGTTTGAGGACAATCTTTCATTCACATTAAAACAGTATATTAAGGCAGCATATTAATATATAGTCCCGTGATGATGGATCCCAGTTGGTACTAGTTTCACTCAGCTTCGTCAGGTCCAATCTGTCAGGTGCTGCATACAAAGTCACATCTTTTTACACACATGTATTTTGACATAGTTTTCTAAATTTGAAGAGAGAGACCCAGGTCTATTCTAAACTTACCCCTGAAGCTCATTAAACTATCTATCATCTATCCCACTTGTTCTGGTATATTTTAACTGGCTTCTGAACAGGTTCCCACTGTTATGGACTGTCTCCTCAAGTACAGGAGCTGTCAATTTATTCTATATGATAGTACACATGAATGCTCCATTTATAATTCAAAAGACAGGAGAAAAAGAGAAATGTACTCACCCCAAAAGCTCAATAATTTTCAAAACTGACCCTAAGGTCTATATCTAAACTCGGCTCTTTGTCTTTCAATACAGTTTTTTAATTTTTTTTATTTATCATTCATTTTATATACCGCCCTAACCCCCCCATGGGGGTCTCTGGGCGGTTTACAGTTTGTAGTGCTAGTCACTTTGTAATTCCCTAACTATGGGCACATTCTCAGGGGTTGGGTCAGCCTACCTAGCACCCCGGTGGTGGCGGCTCTCCCTTCTGGCCTCCGGCTTCCTCGGCTCTCAGCTGTCTTCCTTCGGTCAGCAGGACGTCTCTCTCGTGGCGCTTCTCCGGCGAGGCAACTTTCTCGGCGTGTTGATTCATCTCTCCCGGCCTCGGCTCTGTCCAGTAGGCTCCACCGCGCCGGGAGATGACGTCTTCCGCGCCTTCTGCTAGCAACGGCCGCTGTCTGCTGTATCTCCGCAGGCCACCAGAGGTCACTCTACTGGCTTCGTCGTTGCGCCACGCCACCTCGTCTCTGCTGCCAGGATTCCGCCGTCGCTGTTGCCACCATCATCGCTGTTCCTTCGCTACCGCTGCACACCACACTCCTCAGGACGAGGGGGTGCCCCCTACCCTACTAAGGGTAGGTCCCCATTTATCTACTCACCCTTTAACGGGCTTTTGAACCGCTGGGTGGGCGGGAGCTGGGACGTAGGCCGGGAGCTCACTCCGGCCACGGTGGGGCTCGAACAGATGTTCGGCCAGATGTTAAAGCAGGCTGCATTTACAGCCTGCGCCACCGCTCCCTGGACCGTGTGCAGTGAATATACCTTTAATTCAGAATAGCTCCTTGGAAATGAAGAGAGAGATCAGGTGTGTAATCAAGATATGCAGGTGTGGCTGTAGGCATCTCAGTCCAGTACAATTTAATACAGGAAGCCACAGAGCCGAGTTAAAATATAGACCTTATCATTGCATCCCCTCCTGCTTGGGTCCCCACTGAAGAGGAGAAAGACTGTAGTTTTCCTAGGTAGAGGCTCCAGGTGTGTGTGTGTGGGGGAGATGGAAAGCTGAAGTCAGAGAGGTAGATAATGGTACATAGATGGTTGGCTGGGAAGACGATAGGGTTGACACCATTTCCAAACCAGCCATTTCCTCCTGGGAGACTATTGTTGTCAATCTCCAGGTGAGGTCTGGAGATCATTCAGAATTAAAACTGCTCTCCAGATGGTAGAGATCAGTTCCCCTGGAGAAAACAGCTGGAGATAGGGTTGCCACCTCCAGGTTGGGAAATTCCTGGAGATTTGAGGGGTGGAGCCTGAAGAGGGTGGGGTTTAAGCAGGGGTGGGACCTCAGACAGGTACAATGCCATAGACTCCACCGTCCAAACCATCTGGTTCCTCCTGGGGAACCATTGTTGCCAATATCCAGGGGAGGGCTGGAGATCACTCAGAATTACAACTGCTCTTCAGCTGGCAGAGATCAGTTCCCCTGGAGAAAACGGTGGACTCTGTGCTATTATACCCTGCTGAGGTCGCCACAGCAAATTGATGCTGAGTGTCCAAGGCTGGGGCATCCGCCCAGAGCCTCTTTCTAGAGCTCATTGTATTTATTCCCACAGGGGGCTTTATTCCTATTTGTAGATAAAGCTGTAAGAGGAGATATAATATTCAGGGACTTCAAATTGATAAAGAACTAAAAAATCAAATAATTATAGTAAGCATCGTAGTTATTGTTAATCTTTTATAGTTATATATAATATTTTATAGTTATAAATATTTTATAGTTATATATCTAATTTTTATTATACAAATCTTAATTTTATATGGAATACTATCTTCTGTTTTTTCCTTATTATTGCGATTTGTGATGTCATTATTGTTAAACTATAAACAAAGTCAAGAGAATTTTATTTTCTTCTTGCCCATATGTTTTTCTTTACAGCCTTCTAGCTAGGGAATAATGAACATGTATAATGTGGAAACAGTATATCGTTTGTCTATATAGTTATAGTGATTCATTATTAATTTTCATGTTTTATATTTTCATATTAATGTTTGTCGTTAATATTTGTAAAAAAATGATGATTTCTCTCTCTCTCTCTGTTTTTTCCTTAATCCTTTTTTATTCTGTATTTTTATAAAATATTAAAAATAAAATAAAATTTAAAAAACAGCCCTGGAACCAACTGAGCCAAACAGTTGTGTCCCAGGCCTGAGCTGAGTGACCCCTGTAGCACTGTCAGCCTTGCATGGATCACTTGGCTTTCTCCTGGCCTTCACTTTGACCTGCTGGGAATTTTCTCCATCAGCTAAAGGGCCAGATTGCCATGTGGCATGAACAGTCATTGCTGGGAATCTTGCTTGTCCATGGAAGGGTTTAGATCAATTTAGGGCAGGGCAAAGCTGGAGAAACAGATGGAGCAGAAGGACCATCAAGGCAATTGTTTTATACAACATCCTTTGTCCTAAATATACACTGCCATCCTGAGTGTCCTCGGAGTAACCCCACTGAATAGATGAGTAGGGTTCTGAGGAGACCTGCTTAGAATTGCTCGCATAGCTACACATGCACATGAACAAGATTGTCCCTGCTGATCACAGATATTGTAACTCCATTTGGCTTTGGCTGGTGAGTCCAACAAGTGGGCAGGGGACTTACCAGGAGGATCTGGGAGAGGAGAGGGAGGCTCTGGGAGAGGGAACTTCAAAGCGAATTCCAGGTGAGCTGCTGTCATATTTAAAGGGACCACATTATTTTTAAATGCTTTCTTTCCATTGGAGGATGAGGCACCTGCTTTTGGGGCTCATAAAATTGGACCCCCTGGTCCAATCTTTTTGAAACTTGGGGGGAGGGGTTTGAGGAGAGGCACCAGCAGCCATGCTGAAAATTTGGTGCCTCTAACTCAACAAACAAAGAGCCCCCCCAGAGCCCCAGATACCCATGGATCAATTCTACATTATATGCTAAGGGAACCAGTCTCCATAGGGTATAATGGAGTGCCCAGCAGCTATCCCCCCTGTTTTCTGATAGCCCTGAAGTGGGGGGAGGGGCTCCAAACTGGGGGATCCCCTCTCCCCAACTGGAGATTGGCAACCCTAGGCCCTTCCTGGGCAGGAAAGATATTGCCACTGGGGTCATGCCCTTGTAACATCTAGATTAGGTTACTGCAATGCACTCTGTGTGAGGCTACTTTTGAAGATTGTCTTCAAACTACACTTGGAACAAAATGCTATGGCCAGAATACTTACTGGAGTGGATTGTATGGGTAATATAACTCCAGTCTTGTTCCATCTACGATGGCTCCCAGTTTGCTTCCAGGCTCGATTCAATGTACTGAAATTGATATTTAAAGCCCTATATGGCTTGGAACAAGCATAACTGAAGGACCACCTTCTCCTACATGAACCTACCTGTCCACCCAGTTATTCTTCAAAGACCTTCCTTTGGGTGCCCCCCACCATCCGAGGTTGCATGGTGCCCATCCAGGAAAAGGACTGTTTGATCATGGTGCCAAAACTTTGGAAACTCTTTCCTCAGGAAGATTTGTCTGTCTCCCTCTACATTTTTTCTTCCACCAGTAGATGAAGGTTTTTGGTTTGTTTGGAATACCCCTGATAATGTATTGTTCAAATATTTTATAAGTACTCTATTTTAAAAGCTGTTTTAATGAAGTTTTAATGTTGAAATGTTGTCATGTTTTGATATTTGCCACCTTGGTGCCATCTTGGGAACCCTATTTGGGCAGAAATGTGGCTTAGAAATGTTTAAAAATAAAGATAATCAAATTGCAAAATGGGAAAGAAGAATGCCATTAGAAGGCTTGAAAGAAAGGAAAGAAATACAGTAATCACAAAATAAAGCAAATGCCCTTTTGGAAGGCATACTGAGTCTTTCTGATGGTAAGGCTGGAACTACCATTAGAAGGCAAATATGGGGTCCCCAGTTCTTACAGCACAACAGTGGAAGTGGAAGGGCTTTTCAGGAAAGAATTCGTAGGATGGAGGCAACTGACATTTTCACCCCCAAGAACCTCCCCCCAGGTGGTTTTTCCCTGGTCAGTCTTTGCAAATAGAAACAAGTCCCAGTGGGAGCTAGAAAAAGCCTGGTGTGTGTGGGGGGGATTTGCAGGGGAGAATCAGCAGGTAGTTGAATGAGTTAAATATTCATCTCTGCCCACTGGTTCTTCCTGGTAAATGTGCACCCCTTGGTGGTGGAAAGTGTTGTCAAGTTACAGCTGACTTATGGCAACCCTGTAGGGCTTTGAAGGCAAGAGACATTCAGAGGTGGTTTACCATTGCCTGCCTCTGCCTCACAATCCTGGTATTCCTTGGAGGCCCATTCAAATACTAGCCAGGGCCTTCCAGGCTTCCCAAGTATTTACCGTGATTCGGCGGGGGACACAGACGTCCTCGCAGGATCATTCCTGCGGGGACAACAGACGCGCCGCACCATGCCGTCGCCAGGAAGTTACACCGGGCGACGCTCTGGCAATGGGGCTGGAAACTCGATGGTACCATTGAATTTTCAGTCCCATTGCCAGAGCATCGCCCAGCGTCACTTCCTAGTGACGGCATGGTGCGTTACAGGAAGGAATGGTTCGGCCAGGGAGCATGTTTCCCCCGCCGGATCACAGTAAGTACCTGGGAACCCTAGGGCCTACCCTGCTTAGCTTCTGAGATCTGATGAGATTGGGCTAGCCTGGGCTAGCCAGGTCAGGGCATTCACCCCTTGCCCCTACATTAATGTTGCTTTGTGACAGATGGGTTTGGGAACACTTGTTTTCTGCATTAAGGTGCAATTCCACCCTGTTCAAGATGTTCATAAGACTGCTGAAAATATGTTCTCAAGAAACTGCCATTGGTTGCATCCTTCAAAATGCTCAGAGCTGCTGTGACTGTACACCTGCTACTCTTCATGGGTCAGCAACTCTAACTGAAGGTGGTGTTCATCTAGTGACCATGGGATTGCCCTTGATGGTTTTATTTACTTAACATTCAGCTTTTATAGGATACTTTGATTATTTTAGTACTAGCGGCAAATCTCGTTGTATAAAAGCAATACAACAAGCTCTTGCAGGCCAGGAAAGGGGGGGGGCTCTGGAAGCCTTCCCTGGCTCAGCGGCTTCGGGGTGGGAGCAGGAAATGCCTCCCCGCTCCCTCTTGGGCCGTTCGTGGCCCTGAGCCTGCCTGGGCAGGGAGGGCAGGATATAAGTCAAACAAACAAATAAATACCATACAAAAAAAAAAGGTTTCGTATTTAAGGTGTGTGGCGGAACGGGCCCGCATCAGCTGGCAGACCCCGCTCTGCCCACCCCTCCTTTGCCTGACCTGGCACCTGAAGGGGCAGTTTTTCACCACTGCCTCCAGGTATTGCTGCCACCACTGTCCCTGTCTTGGGCTCTGGTTAGGCGGGACAGCCTCCTAACCTCCCTCTGCTGTTGCTAGGAACCCACCTTGGGGCTTCCTGTTAATCTTTGGGGCTCCCCTGGAGAG
>NW_015173142.1:327294-335807 GCF_001447785.1 Gekko japonicus | reverse complement strand
TCCCTGATGGATTAAAGTACCCTGGTCCTGCTCCTACATTTAAGAACATAAGAACATAAGAGACGCCAATGTTGGATCAGGCCAAAGGCCCATCCAGTCCAACACTCTGTGTCACACAGTGGCCAGAAATACCAGTGCCATCAGGAGGTCCAGCAGTGGGGCCAGGACATTAGAAGCCCTCCCACTGTTGACCCCCCCCCCAAGCACCAAGAAGACAGAGCATCACTTGCCCCAGAGCCCCTAGCTATACCTTGTGGCTAATAGCCACTGATGGACCTCTGCTCCATATGCTTATCTAATTCCCTTTTGAAGCCGTCCATGCTTGTAGCACCCACCACTTCCTGTGGCAGTGAATTCCATGTGTTAATCACTCTTTGGGTGAAGAAGTACTTCCTTTTATCCGTTCTAACCCGACCGCTCTGCAGTTTCATGGAGTGCCCACGAGTTCTTGTATTGTGAGAAAGGGAGAAAAGTACCTCTTTCTTTACCTGCTCTTTCCCATGCATAATCTTATAAACCTCGATCATGTCACCCCTCAGTCGTCTTTTCTCCAAGCTAAAGAGCCCTAAGCGCTTTAACCTTTCCTCATAGGGAAAGTGTTCCAACCCTTTTATCATTCGAGTTGCCCTTTTCTGCACTTTTTCCAAAGCTATAATATCCTTTTTAAGGTGTGGTGCCCAGAACTGCACACAGTATTCCAAATGAGGTCTCACCATTGATTTATATAGGGGCATTATTATATTGGCTGATCTGTTTTCAATACCCTTCCTAATAATCCCCAGCATAGCATTGGCCTTCTTTATTGCAGTCACACACTGTCTCGACATTTTCAGTGAGTTATCCACTACAACTCCAAGATCTCTCTCTTGCTCAGTCTCTGCCAGTTCAGACCCCATCAATGTGTATTTATATTTAGGATTTTTGGCTCCAATGTGCATCACCTTGCACTTGGCCACATTGAACCCCATTTGCCATGTTGACGCCCACTCGCCCATCCTTGACAGATCCCCTTGGAGTGCCTCACAATCCTCACTGGTTTTCACCACCCTGAACAACTTTGTATCATCCGCAAATTTAGCCACTTCACTGCTTACTCCCATCTCCAAATCATTAATGAACAAGTTAAAAAGCAGTGGACCAAGTACTGATCCCTGCGGTACCCCACTGCTTACCACCCTCCACTGAGAAAATTGCCCACCTACACTCACTCTCTGTTTTCTATGAACTAGCCAGTTTTTGATCCATAAAAGGACTTGTCCTTCTATCCCATGATTTTTGAGCTTACTTAGGAGCCTTTGATGAGGAACTTTATCAAAAGCTTTCTGGAAGTCAAGGTAAATAATATCTATTGGATCCCCCTTGTCCACATGTTTGTTCACCCCCTCAAAGAACACTAACAGGTTAGTGAGACAAGATCTTCCCTTACAGAAACCGTGCTGAGTCTGCCTCAATAGGTTTTGTTCATCTATGTGCCTACTAATTCTTTCCTTAATAATGGTTTCCACCAATTTACCCGGTATCGACGTCAGACTGACTGGCCTGTAATTTCCCGGATCTCCTCTGGAACCCTTTTTAAAGATGGGAGTGACATTAGCTACCTTCCAATCCTCAGGAATGGAGGCAGATTTTAAGGAAAGATTACATATCTTTGTCAGGAGATCTACAAGTTCACATTTGAGTTCTTTCAGAACTCTCGGATGTATGCCATCTGGGCCTGGTGATTTTTCAGTTTTTAAGTTGTCTATCAGTTTTAGGACCTCCTCTCTCGTCACCTCAATCTGACTCAGGTCTTTCAACACCCCTCCTGAAATCAGTGGTTCTGGAGTGGGCAAGCACTTCTCATCTTCCACAGTGAAGACGGAGGCAAAAAATGCATTTAGCTTCTCAGCCATTTCCCTATCATCCTTCAATACTCCTTTTACCCCTTGGTCGTCCAAGGGCCCCACTGCCTCCCTGGCTGGTTTCCTGTTTCTAATGTATTTGAAGAAAGTTTTATTGTTGGTTTTTACGTTTTTTGCTATATGCTCCTCATATTCCCTTTTTGCCTGCCTGACCTCAGACTTGCATTTTATTTGCCATAGCCTGTGTTCCGTTTTATCAGCCTCACTGTGACTAGCTTTCCACTGCTTAAAGGAATTCTTTTTACTTTTTACAGCCTCCATTACTCTGTTTGTTAACCATGCAGGCTTTTTCCTATACCTGTTTGTGCCTTTCCTAACCTGCGGAATATATATTTTTTGAGCTTCTAGGATCGTAGTTTTAAATAGATCCCAAGCTTCCCCAATTGTTTTGACCCTTTCTACTTTTCCTTTCAGTTTCCTCCCCACGTGTCCCCTCATATCAGAGAAATTACCCCTTTTAAAGTTAAAAATGGTTGTGTGAGTCTTTTTGGCCAATTCTCTATTTGTACAAATGATGAACTCAACAACATTATGATCACTGTTTCCAAGCGGTGCAATCACTTTTACATCTCTCACCAGGTCTTGAGTGTTACTTAGGACCAAATCAAGGATCGCCTCTCCCCTGGTAGGTTCCGTGACCATCTGCTCCATAGCACAGTCATTTAGAGTGTCTAGAAACTCAATCTCTTTTTCCCGACTAGAACACATATTGACCCAATCAATGTGTGGGTAGTTAAAATCACCTATTATTACACAGTGTTTTTGTCTAGTTGCTATCTTTAAGGCATTCATCATTTTATAATCCTCCTCTATCTTTTGATCTGGTGGGCGATAACAAACTCCCAGTGTTAAGTTTCCTTTTGGCCCCCCTATTTCAACCCATAGAACTTCCAGAAGCGAATCCAATTCATTTAGCCTCTCAATCTTTCTAGACTTTATACCCTCTCTGACATACAGAGCTACCCCACCTCCAACCCTTCCCCCCCTATCCTTCCGATATAATATATAACCGGGAATCACTGTGTCCCACTGATTTTCCTCATCCCACCAAGTTTCAGAAATACCCACAATGTCTATTTTTCCCTCCGACACCAAGCACTCCAACTCCCCGATTTTACCTCGGACACTTCTAGTAACCCTACTTTTAATATAAATTAAGGTGCTTGGGATGTTACACAGCCATGCATCTGTCAACCTGAGCTCTGAGCCTCACAAAACTTATGCTGGAAGAAATCTTGTTAGCCTTGAAGGCGCCACTGGAGTCCTGTTTAAGCAGCTAACAACTACACTTCTGGAACCATTTCCTGAACCATGTTTCTTTGGGAGCAGGTTGTTGTTGTTTGCAACCCAGTCCTCATTAGGCAGAGAGCCCTGGGTTTGAGTGGGAAGCAGCGATGTTTCCATGTCAGGCCGTGCCATAGTGGCTGGGCTGCATACCCTCCTTGGTGTGGTGCATATTCCCTGGTGCTCTTGGTGTGGCCCAGATGGGCACCGTGCCACTTTGATGACAGGGAAAGTCACATGTGCACTTTCCCTTCCTTGCCGTGGCTTTTCTCTCCTCCCACGCTGGGTTCTCAGGCAGGCAACCGCAGAAGCCGGGCCAGGCCTGTAGCAAAGCAAGGCAGAGGGGCCTTTTGTGTGTGTGTGCGCGTTTGCGGCCTGATCTCTCCCCTTTCTCCTGCTCCATGTCCTCTGCACTTTCCCTTCCTTGCCGTGGCTTTTCTCTTCTCCCGGCTCTCCTCCCAGCAGCTCCCTGGAGTGAGCGCACCCATCCCATGCTGGGATCTCAGGCAGGCAGCCGCAGAAGCCGGGCTAGGGCCTGGAGCAAAACAAGGCAGGGGGCCATGTGTGTGTGTGTGTGCACGTGTGCGCATTTGCAGCCTGATCTCTCCCCTTTTACCCGTCCCACATCCTCTGTGGTGCTTGGCACCTTCAGGCAGCTGGTGGCTCAGTGCATCCACTGATGAGGTAACAACAGAGCACCTTCCTGCCCTGCTTTCTTTCAGTACCATTGGGCCATGGCTTTTGAAGCGGCCCAGCCCTGCCACTATCCAGCCGTTTTGCCGTGATGTATGGAGCTTTATCCTGGAAAGGCTCCACTTTGCCCCCAGCCTCATCAATCATCCTGACCAGCTCAAATCCCTTTCATCGGATGGCGGGGCCGGGGAAGGCCCCTCGCTCTGTCTTGGGCCCTTCGTGACTCAGTCTACTCAGGGGCCAGGCATGTTGAGGCAGGGGTGCTGCCCTCCTCCTCCCATGAGCTTCCCTCCACTCCGGCAGACAGTCAGGGCAATGGCTTCATCAGCCTGAGGAGACCCCAGCCATTCCCAGGCCCGCGGAGAGTCCCATCCGTCCCTTCCAGACATCACCGGAGAAGGCATGTGGATATAGAAAGCAGAAAGCAATTTTTCTATACACATCCATCCCTTCCATCGGCTTGGAGCAGACTGAGCCTGAGCTTTGGTGCACGGGACTCTGCAACTCAGGCACCCAACCCAGCCAGCGCCTTCTGACTGGCAGTTCATGCGTCCAACTGATTTTGGCGCACATAGAACTTTGCCACCCCAAATGGCTTTTATATTTAAGGAAGGATAAGGTAAGGAAAACTTGCATGTAGAAGACAATTTTTGAAATAAATTAGGACCTTTGGGTCTAGGGAGGTCAGTCCCCAGGTAATGCTGGGCAATACTCTCTCTAAGCTCTAAGTCTTGTGAGCAAAAATTCTACGTTGTGAGCTACTGGCATTAAAGTTGTGAGCGAGTGATTGGGCTACTGCATAAATTAGTTTGCTCTCAAGCCATCCTTCCTGAGCTAAGACAAAAATATCTGAGCCAGAGGCTGAAAACATGTGAGCTAGCTCACAATAACTCAGCTTAGAGGGAACACTGGTGGTGGGGGATCCCCTGATTTTTTGGGTTCCCCTCAGACATTGGCCAGCGGAGGGAAGCCCCATCTCCAACAGTTGTCTGTCGCCTCGCTTGAAAAGAGCAAGTGTTGTGTGCGCCTGCCCCGCAAGCCACGAATTCATGGCTTGCAGGCAGACACATGGGGTGCCCGCTCTTTTCAAGTGGGGGCTATGGACGCCTGCCCTGGAAGCCATGAATTTGCAGCTTGCGGGGGAGGTGAGCACAGTACCCACTTCCCCCCAACCATTTAAAGGGAAAGTTCACTTTAAATGGTTGAGGGAAAGTGTGGGGGGTGCATGTGTAATGCTGTGTCCTCGACATGATGACATCACTCTGTATGATGTTATCATGTTGGGGATGACCCCTCCCAGACTGCCTCCCAAATCCCCTTGCCGGGGAGAAGATGGGACCTGGCAACCCTATTTGGTTCATGCATACTTCTCCTCTGGAACGGTTCCAGATCATCTGGTTACTAAACAGAGTGGGTGTAACCTCAGTATCATCTGCCAACAGTGTTCATGTGCCATGCTTGTCATATGCTTACAGCCTTTTCCTTTTTGGTAGGAGTGGATCATCTTCCTCTCCTGTTTTGTAGGGATTCTGTGATTTTTTTCTGTGAACACATTTGACTGTCAAACTTACCTTGTCTGAAGCTGGCCATCAGATTTGAGCTGATCACTCAGTCAGTTCGGCTTGTGTTGAGCAGTTGCAAAAACCTACTGAAACGGTTTCCATCTTGTTTTCCCTAAACAGTGCACAGGCAATAATGCTGCTGATTCAAACTGATGGGCGACTGTTAGAGTAACTAAGGGCCTACTTGGCCAATACTGAAGGGCAGGATTTTATTGGATCACAGCATGTATTGATGACTGCTTTAAATTTTGATTGATAAATTGTATTTTTGAACAATTGCCTGCTGATTGGAGCAGTTATGCACCAAAGATGCAAAGACAGTAGTACCTCCCATCCCATTTAGCATGTACAAAAAGCCAATTGTTTTGTATTGCATGGTTACTAAGGATACAGTGAAATAACCTGCCAAACACCCACAAAGAGATCAACAAACCAGCAGGTTTTACTGTAGTTCCACCCCCGACTTCTCTCTGGCCCCACCTACTCTAGCTTTGTCCTATAGCTGTATCAAGGGGCCAGAGCTTTTGAAATTAAGAAGTTATGGTGAGGGTGGAAGCCCTCATTGTAAAAGAGGCAGATTTACACTAGGTAAACTACAGTTTAGGGTCTCAGCTGGGGTGGGGCCCCCTAAATTTTTATTTATGTATCTATTTATTTAATGCCTTGCACCTTCTCCCCACAGGGGAGAATCAACACACAGAGAGAAAAATCTTACTTCATTCACTTAACGTTTAATGGGATTTTACCATGAGCTTTCATACAAAGCAGTTCAGCTCGCATCCTGTTTGCTGGTTGCAAACACAAACCTGATTTTTTGACAACTGGTTTAAGGTGTTCCAGTCTGCAACTGCTTCCAAAAAGCAAATTCAAGCAGAAGGTTCTTTTAAACCAGTTTTTCACAGTCCTTCTTTTTTTATAGTACATCTGCAAATCTTCCCAAGAGTTCTGCAAAGGCCTAGTTTGCATGATTGAATGTGTCCTTGCTCCATGCCAAACAAATTGAAGTTATTTCAATAGTCTGATTAGATGAAATGATAACTTTTTCAAAGGACACATTTTTACTTTGCCGCTTTAGGGACATCGTAGTCAGGGCATGTACCTCATTGCACCCAAATGAAGTCTGTAAGTGGTAAATCTTTCTATACATATATTCATCTGGGTTTCTTAAATCTAATGTAATGTAAGCTTTGCTTCTGTGCTAAGAAAAGAACATTGGCTTGAGTAGAACAGTGGATAGTCCCATGATTCTTTGAGTTTACAGATTAGGCTTGGTGATGTTTGAGAGGAGGTAAGGACAAAATCCATGGAAAAGTAATAGATTTGAAGGGGACAAGTTGTGGAAACTAGAAAATGTGTCAGGCCATGTACACAACTGGAAACAAGAGCAGATATTGGCAATCAGGTGACCCCCTCCCAGTTCATTTTTTGAAGAACATTTGTGAAGCCTCCAGACTGAATAGGGACTGTCTTTTCCACTTTGCACTTCCTCGTATGCTTTAACGAGGCTACCCAGTTTTCCACCTCAAGTACCTTGCAAGTTCACCTGTTGCAATGTTTCTTTGGCGATATCTCAAAGTTTTAATCAAATTTATGGTCTTTGTTACCCTTGAAAAACTGCTCTGAGAAGGGATGGGGGAGGTCTTTGAGACTAACATGGGAGCCAGCCAATCAGTGCTGTGCACAGCCTTGCTCAGAGGAGAGGCATGTTGGTTTAATGATTGACCAGTTGTTCCCATGGTCAGTACTGGACCATTTTGGCTTCTGCTAAAAACACACACACACACCAGAAGAACAGATTTTTTGCCAACCTCATTCCAGTGGAGAAAGCTTTGCAGCTGTCCAAAGGGTTGGCAGTGTGCTTTTGTTGTAGGTTCACTTCTAAGATCCTATACATCTGGCTATGCACTTTCAGTTTACCGATAGCCTACACATAAAGCAATGGGTTTCTTCAGCCTGGATTTGGGATATGGATATTTTGATAGAGTGCCTTCACACCTTCACCTGAACTCTAGAGTGAAGCAGAAATGTTGTTGGGTGACATCAAAGGAAGGGATGGATACATCTCTTGCTCTTGCATTAATCGATAGGTTGCAGAAAGGCACTGATGTTCATTTGATGTTTCTAGAGAAGTTGAAGCTACTTATTGAATGGCTTTGGATTGCCTGAGGATGTTTCTTTAATGAGCACTGAAGGCTGATGACTGTTGGCATCCTTCATATGTTTGGACAGCATCTGGAAGGAAAGTGGACTGTGTGAGAGAGAGAGAAGCCAGAGCTTTTGCAGCAGGCTGGGTGAAAGGACTTATTGTTGTGTTCCAGACTACTAGTACTATGCCTGGATGGTTGTCCCCTCCCCCAGAGTCAACACATTTTTGTAAACAACAAAGTGCCATAAAACTCCAGTACTCACTACTGGTTACAAATTCTGCAGAGGAAGTCCCACAGATATTCCCAGTGTTCAGAGGAATGGAGAGTGGCACATGAGAGAAATGGCCAGGAGTCCTGCTTCTACACCTTACAGAAGAGCACCCAAGCCTTTATAACCCACCAGCTGAGAGTGAGCCTTACCTTTTTCTGACAGAGAACGTAACAGTTGTCAGTCCAACCTAGCAACAGGACTCTGTGTGTAGTGAGAGGCTTCAGCATAGCAATCAGCAGGGCTAGAAAGGTAAGAGGCTGCTGCCTGGAGGAAACAAAACATCCAGGATTAGGATAGCTCATTTGGCCTCTTTAGGGAGTGCCAGTGCAAAAGGCTGCTCTGGGAATTGTGGGTGTACTAGAGGATGAATAATCTCTACTGCTCCTGCAATTCCAAGGATTATGTAGTAGGGGAAAGGGGGAACAAAACCAGCAAGCATATAAATGTTACATGCTGTAATCCGTTAGCTGAATTCCGCTCTGAGTCCTAGCTCAAGCCAGAGAGATGTCAAATTACTGAGAGCATTGTATACAGCATCTTCCTAATTGGTTCAGCATACATGCTGTAATCCGTTAGCTGAATTCCGCTCTGAGTCCTAGCTCAAGCCAGAGAGATGTCAAATTACTGAGAGCATTGTATACAGCATCTTCCTAAT
>NW_015173142.1:324014-324260 GCF_001447785.1 Gekko japonicus | reverse complement strand
TTTTATCAAAGGGTTCGCTGAAATTGCCTTGCCTCTCACTGATCTGTTAAAAACCAAAGGGAAGGGTTTCGACACTACTAAACCCGGGCCCCCCCTTAAATGGTCTCTGGAATGTGACACAGCGTTTTGCAAACTGAAAACTATGTTTACTTCTGAGCCAGTCCTAGCTCACCCTGATGAAACTAAGAAATTCGTCGTTCAAACGGATGCCTCTGACGTGGCTATGGGGGCTGCGATTCTCCAGCA
>NW_015173142.1:315169-323730 GCF_001447785.1 Gekko japonicus | reverse complement strand
CGTCCCGTTCGGTCGCTCTCTCGTCCGGCCAGAAATCATCTTCCACTCGATAATTCACTGCCGGGCAACTCCGAGGTCTTTCAGGATAAGATCCCGGTTCAAAAAGGCTTTCGCGGGGCCCACTGCCCCGATGAGCAAACGTTTCCCTGGTGCCTTGGGTATCAAACATAGTCCAATCCTCTGAGGCTTTGACCTCTCGTTTCCCCCACTGCGACGGGGTAGGAGGAGGCCAGGGAATAGTCTCATGCCTCGGGATCGCTCCCCCAACGGCACCCCGGGCTTCCATGAAGTCCGATGGTAAGGCAGTGGCCGGGACGGCGCCTCGGTCCTCTGCCCGGAAAAAGGATTTCCCTTCGGCCTCGCTCATGATCGATGTCAGACTCGGGGTGAGGGGGAAAATGGATTCTGAACAAAATGTCAGATCCCCAGTCAGGATAACAAACCCACGTTCCAAAGAAGTAAGATTTATTTCCAAAGCATGGTTGATCAGGAACATACAGAGATTGTTCAGAATAAAGACAATACACAGGGGCAACGTAATATAGGAACTTCAAACTTGGTTAACCCAATGGGCACAATTCCCTCGCAAGGGAGCTGATTAGAAAAGGCGCGAAGTAGCCTGAGAACCACAACAGCTAATACCATAAACACAAGTTGAGTTCACACGGGAAATGTAATTAAGCTAGGCAAGAAGACATAACACTCCAACGTCCACCTGCAGGAGACACTTGGCAGTTACAGCAGCATACCAGAAGAGGATAACAAGGGGAGGGAGGGAAGGAAGAGGGACGGGACGTGTCCCAGAGAAATGGCAGCTCGCTGACAATGGTCAGTACTGGACCATTTTGGCTTCTGCTAAAAAAACACACACACCCCAGAAGAACAGATTTTATGCCAACCTCATTCCAGTGGAGAAAGCTTTGCAGCTGTCCAAAGGGTTGGCAGTGTGCTTTTGTGGTAGGTTCACTTCTAAGATCCTATACATCTGGCTATGCACTTTCAGTTTACCGATAGCCTACACATAAAGCAATGGGTTTCTTCAGCCTGGATTTGGGATATGGATATTCTGATAGAGTGCCTTCACACCTTCACCTGAACTCTAGAGTGAAGCAGAAATGTTGTTGGGTGACATCAAAGGAAGGGATGGATACATCTCTTGCTCTTGCATTAATCGATAGGTTGCAGAAAGGCACTGATGTTCATTTGATGTTTCTAGAGAAGCTGAAGCTGTTTACTGAATGGCTTTGGATTGCCCGAGGATGTTTCTTTAATGAGCACTGAAGGCTGATGACTGTTGGCATCCTTCATATGTCTGGACAGCATCTGGAAGGAAAGTGGACTGTGTGAGAGAGAGAGAAGCCAGAGCTTTTGCAGCAGGCTGGGTGAAAGGACTTATTGTTGTGTTCCAGACTACTAGTACTATGCCTGGATGGTTGTCCCCTCCCCCAGAGTCAACACATTTTTGTAAACAACAAAGTGCCATAAAACTCCAGTACTCACTACTGGTTACAAATTCTGCAGAGGAAGTCCCACAGATATTCCCAGTGTTCAGAGGAATGGAGAGTGGCACATGAGAGAAATGGCCAGGAGTCCTGCTTCTACACCTTACAGAAGAGCACCCAAGCCTTTATAACCCACCAGCTGAGAGTGAGCCTTACCTTTTTCTGACAGAGAACGTAACAGTTGTCAGTCCAACCTAGCAACAGGACTCTGTGTGTAGTGAGAGGCTTCAGCATAGCAATCAGCAGGGCTAGAAAGGTAAGAGGCTGCTGCCTGGAGGAAACAAAACATCCAGGATTAGGATAGCTCATTTGGCCTCTTTAGGGAGTGCCAGTGCAAAAGGCTGCTCTGGGAATTGTGGGTGTACTAGAGGATGAATAATCTCTACTGCTCCTGCAATTCCAAGGATTATGTAGTAGGGGAAAGGGGGAACAAAACCAGCAAGCATATAAATGTTACATGCTGTAATCCGTTAGCTGAATTCCGCTCTGAGTCCTAGCTCAAGCCAGAGAGATGTCAAATTACTGAGAGCATTGTATACAGCATCTTCCTAATTGGTTCAGCATTTTTTTCAGCACTTTGAACACCAGGACTAAGCCCTGGATCCAGTGAGCAACAATAGAGTGCTCTGAGTGTATGTAAACTGCATTTCCCAGGTGGAAGTAGGGACACTTGGTATAGATAACACCCCTATTTTCACATCACTAGCCTGATACCCATGCTTCATTAGGGTATTTAAGAACTCTGTATTCCGTAAATCCAGTTATAATACTGATGATGTGAAGTCTGAAATGTAACATTTGTTGTAGAAACTCTAACAGGGAAGACTGTAGTGTAAGAAATGAAGTGAGACATACATACGTTCCCCCCCCTTTGCTGAAGGACCTCTCTGTAGACTGCTTGGGTGAGCTCCCTCGTGGCTTTAAGCACCCTGCAACCGCTGCTGCATCTGACAGACAACCACCTGTTAGGTGTAGGAGGCAGGGGGAGTGTGTTGGAAGCCATCAGAGAGGCTGGGCCAGCATCACTGCTAAGGTGATCCTGCTGGGGCGGCATACCTGATGAATTAAAGTACCCTGTTCCTGGATTGTTTTGCTCATATGGAGACTGTGTTGTTCTGAGCACCTCAGGGTGATCTCACTGGCACTTGGCCTGTGCAGCTCAGTGCACTGCAGGAGTACTATGTGCAAATGTCTTTGCTGCATTCCTATGTTGCCTCCTCCTTGTAGCATTGGTGTATCTGGCTTGACGTTTGTCAGGAGCTTTCTTGGGGCACATGAGAGAAATGGCCAGGAGTCCTGCTTCTACACCTTATAGAAGAGCACCTAAGCCTTTATAACCCACCAGTAAAAAGAATTCCTTTAAGCAGTGGAAAGCTAGTCACAGTGAGGCTGATAAAACAGAACACAGGCTATGGCAAATAAAATGCAAGTCTGTGGTCAGGCATGCAAAAAGGGAATATGAGGAGCATATAGCAAAAAATGTAAAGACCAACAATAAAACTTTCTTCAAATACATTAGAAACAGGAAACCAGCCAGGGAGGCAGTGGGGCCCTTGGATGACCAAGGGGTAAAAGGAGTACTGAAGGATGATAGGGAAATGGCTGAGAAGCTAAATGCATTTTTTGCCTCCGTCTTCACTGTGGAAGATGAGAGGTGCTTGCCCACTCCAGAGCCGCTGAGTTCGGGAGGGGTGTTGAAAGACCTGAGTCAGATTGAGGTGACGAGAGAGGAGGTCCTAAAACTGATAAACAACTTAAAAACTGATAAATCACCAGGCCCAGATGGCATACATCCAAGAGTTCTGAAAGAACTCAATTGTGAACTTGTGGATCTCCTGACAAAAATATGTAATCTCTCCTTAAAATCAGCCTCCATTCCTGAGGACTGGAAGGTAGCTAATGTCACTCCCATCTTTAAAAAGGGTTCCAGAGGAGATCCGGGAAATTACAGGCCTGTCAGTCTGACGTCGATACCGGGTAAATTGGTGGAAACCATTATTAAGGAAAGAATTAGTAGGCACATAGATGAACAAAACCTATTGAGGCAGACTCAGCACGGTTTCTGTAAGGGAAGATCTTGTCTCACTAACCTGTTAGTGTTCTTTGAGGGGGTGAACAAACATGTGGACAAGGGGGATCCAATAGATATTGTTTACCTTGACTTCCAGAAAGCTTTTGATAAAGTTCCTCATCAAAGGCTCCTAAGTAAGCTCAAAAATCATGGGATAAAAGGACAAGTCCTTTTATGGATCAAAAACTGGCTAATTCATAGAAAACAGAGAGTGAGTATAAATGGGCAGTTCTCCCAGTGGAGGGGTGTAAGCAGTGGGGTACCACAGGGATCAGTACTTGGTCCACTGCTTTTTAACTTGTTCGTTAATTATTTGGAGTTGGGAGTAAGCAGTGAAGTGGCTAAATTTGCGGATGATACAAAGTTGTTCAGGGTGGTGAAAACCAGTGAGGATTGTGAGGCACTCCAAAGGGATCTGTCAATTTTGGGCGAGTGGGCGTCAACATGGCAAATGGGGTTCAATGTGGCCAAGTGCAAGGTGATGCACATTGGAGCCAAAAATCCTAACTATAAATACACGTTGATGGGGTCTGAACTGGCAGAGACTGATCAAGAGAGAGATCTTGGAGTTGTAGTAGATAACTCACTGAAAATGTCGAGACAGTGTGTGACTGCAATAAAGAAGGCCAATGCTATGCTGGGGATTATTAGGAAGGGTATTGAAAACAGATCAGCCAATATCATAATGCCGCTATATAAATCAATGGTGTGACCTCATTTGGAATACTGTGTGCAGTTCCAAAACCTGCTATATCCCAATTAGCAAAAGCAATTTTTTCCTTCCCAGGTTGGAACCATTCTTGTCCTGTGTACATCGAGAACCTGGAAATTGGAGGCAGTAACAAAGGCTTGTATCTACGCCATATTTCTAACATGATAGTAAAAGGCCCTTTCCACACCTATTTTGGCCTTTGGGAGAAAACTCATTGGGTCCAGTCCTGATAGGGTTGCCAACTCCAGCTGGGAAATTCCTGGGGATTTGAGGGATGGAACCTGGAGAGGGTGAGGTTTGAGGAGGGGTGGGACCTCAGACAGGTACAGTTCCATAGACTCCACCCTCCAACCCACCTATTCCCTCATGGGGAATCATTGTTGCCAATCTCCAGGTAGGGGCTATAAATCACTCAGAATTACAACTGCTCTCTAGGAGGGAGGGGGAAGACATGGAAAGCTGAAACCAGGGGAAAGATAACAGTAGGTTGATGGTTGGCTGGGAGGGAGATCAGGTTGCCAACTACAGGTTGGGAAATTCATGCAGATTTGAGGGGTGGAGCCTGGAGAGGGTGAGGTTTGAGGAGGGATGGGACCTCAGACAGGTACAATGCCATAGATTCCACCCTCCAAGCCAGCCATTCCCTCATGGGGAACTATTGTTGCCAGTCTCCAGGGGAGGAATGGAGATCACAGAATTACAACTGCTCTTCAGATGGCAGAGATCAGTTCCCCTGGAGAAAATGGTGGACTCTGTGTCATTATACCCTGCTGCGGTTGCCACAGCAAACTGGTGCTGAGTGCCCAAGGCCAGGGCACTCTCCCAGAGCCTCTTTCTAGATCTCGTTGTATTTATTTCTACAACAGGCCTTATTCTTAGTTTATATATAATAATTAGTTAATATGTGCACCAAAATACATGAACCGGCTTTCATTTGTTACACATTAATTGAACAGATATTCATTTTAAAGCTTCATTGTTTTAAAGATAGAGAATGGGTTGTTGTTTCTCATTCACTGATGACTACACATGACAAATGTACCTGTTCAGCAGCCAACAGAAGGCAGTAGAACAGATTTTCACACAGCGCTCTCTGATTCATTGTCAGATTTGGCAGAACTGAATAAGTTAGTCTTGGCCACTTCCCCGATGCCTCCCCATGAAGAGACAAAAGCAGTTGGAAACATGCTTCACCTGGCTCTTTGGCCCTTCCATGAATCTACACAATTTAACTCAACCAAAACAAATCTCATGCAGTTTTCATTGTTAGTTTTCTTCTTCTAAATGTATGCCCCTTCTTTGG
This sequence comes from Gekko japonicus, assembly GCF_001447785.1. Taxonomy (NCBI): domain Eukaryota; kingdom Metazoa; phylum Chordata; class Lepidosauria; order Squamata; family Gekkonidae; genus Gekko; species Gekko japonicus. The sequence goes on along the minus strand of NW_015173142.1, from coordinate 318,142 downwards.
CACAAATTCTACTTTTAACTTGTATGTATACGTATGAAAAGAATTATTCAATAATATATGGCTAGCCGATGACCCCATTTAACGCAAAAATTGTACATCTTTCCTTTTATTCATGCCAGTTTGCTAGAATGCCAAAGGTTATGCTTTTCAATTGGTCAGATCCTGGATGGCTCCCATAAACAGAGAGTAGGCCAGAATAGCAGATGAGCCACCAACAGTATTCTGTCTTAACATATAATTGCAGCATATAATGACATTTTGGGTGAGGGTGAGATAGTTGTCCAGAGGTGGTAAAATATTAAAATGGGTAACAAATTTGGCTCCTGAATTTTAGTGAAAATCCCTGTTTTTAAAGTTTTACTACATTATGGTTTTAATTACCCAGCCATCACTCAAATGGACAGTTAATAAACACAAATGTGCTCTATATGTAGGTTTACCAACCTCAAGATTGGGCCTGCATTTCTCCTGGAATTACAACTGAACTCTGACTCCAGAGATCAATTACCCTGGAGGAAGATATTGCAGATTTGGAAGGCGAAGAAACAGAAGTCCTAAACTGACATCATATCCCTGTTGAGCTCTCTCCGCTCCCCAAACTTTGGTCTCCCCAGTGAGAGCCTACAGATTTCCAGGAACTTGGAACATCCTGTCCTTACATATAATTGTATTTTTGCGTGGCAACATTCCATGCACGCCAAAATCAGCTGGCTGCTTGACCTGCCAATCAGAAGGTGTCCCCATCCACTGACTGCGTTGCCTGAGCCCTACCCACAGAAGCCACGCTGGCCACAAATTCCCTCAGAAGACAGTTGTGCCCCCTCCCTGAAGGATCTTGGCTGTTCACAAGCCTGGCATTGAGCACCGAAGCCGCCGATTGGAAAAACAGAAGCGAGTCTGGAGCCCTCACAAGACGGAGACAAACGCCTCTGCAGTGGGCTCGGCAGGTCCCTTTGTTAAAAAAACATGCAATGGCCTGCTGCAAACTGGCCATGCAGCAAAGCCGGCAGCCCATCTGTTTCTCCAACTACCACTGGCTCCAGTCACATTGGAACGCCCCGCTTCATCCATGCCTGGATCCTGCCCTCCCTCCCTCCCTTCCTCCAAGGGGCTCAGGGGCAGAGCTGGCCACCCTCCCCTGCTCCATTTTGGGCCCCATACCCACCACAGAGACAGCCGAGCTGGGGCGCTGGTCCCTTGGCCGCCAACCCCACCGTGCCCTCTCCCAGCAGGCTGCAGGAGGCCGGCAGGTTGCTCTCCTGCCCCAGCGGTGCACAGCCCTCCTCGGCACCCCCTTGCAAGTGCCCCGCTGCTGTGATCCATGCTGGAGGCAACCCCATCTCCTCCTGGCCGGTGCCCGCCCAGCCCGGGAAGCAATGCGCTTGGCCCCTTTTGGTCCTGCTGCTGCCACTGCTTGCAGAGGGCACTGCGGTCCCAGGAGGCATGCACTCCCCACCCTGGCTTGCAGGTTCTGGCTTCAAGGCCATTCGGAGCCCGAGTCCACTGCTGCTTCACCCCCGGGGCGCTCCCCACTGTGCGGACCCTCCTCCTCCTCGGGGCAGGCAGCTAGGAAGTGTCATGGTGCTGAGTGGGGCTATTTGCATTGGTCTCCCCCATCCCAGGCTCTTCTTCCACTGCGTGCCAGAAAGCCACTGGTAACACCAACCTGTCCCTCCTCACAGCAGTTTTTAATTTTTTTGCTTGATTTGTATCCCACCTTTCTGCCAGTGGGGCCCAAAGTGGCCTGCCGCATTCTCCTCACCTCCCTTTTATCCTCACAACAACCCTGCGAGGCTGGGGGTAGGACCGAGGGATGGGGGGAGAAAGAGATGGAAGCGAGCCAGCCAAAGAGACCCTCTTGCTTTAACCCCTGTCCCCCCAGAGGTCCCTGCTGCAGCAGTTCCTCTGCCTGGGGGGTTTCAGTGAATGGTAAGAAAAATTAAATGGGGGGGAAGGAGAATGGTGGAAAAGCCCCCTGCTGGAAGGCAGCTCCAAAAGCAGGATTGTGGCTTCAGGCCAGGCAGCGGGCAAAGAGCAGTAGCCCCCCAGGGGGCAGGGGGTGTCTTCACCTTTGTGCCAGCATGGAGCAGGTCAGAACGAGAGAAGGAGGAGGACATGGCGGTCTCCAGTGTAGCGACGTGCCTCCCTGCCAACTTTCCCCAGGCTGGAGCAGCCTGCGTGCAAAATATCCATGGAGATCTGCTTGCCCGCCCCTCCCAAGTCACTGCCAGGAGAGCTTTGGCTTCTGCAAGAGTGGCAGGGTGAGAGCCAAAGCATGGTCCAGATAGGGCCCCATCCGGGCTGGCTTGCAAGGGCAATCCCGGCTGCCCGCCTTGGCTTCTCCAGGAAACTTTTGTGTGTGGCAGCCTTCCCTCCACCAGCAGGCTCACCTGCCCCTCGCAAAGGTACAGGCTGGTAGCTCAAAGCGGCGTCAGCATCATTGCAAACCGAGAGCCGGCTGCTCGATGTGGGAGAGTCGCCCTTTTCCCCTTGCAAGCCGCGTTTGTGTGTGTGTGTGTGTGGGCATATATAGAGAGAGCGCTCTTTATAGATATGCCCAGATCTGTGCAAAACAAAAACCCAGCTCCCTTTGCAATAGGTCCTGGGAGCAGAGAGAGAGAGAGACTCAGTCTCCCCACCCCCTTTGCAGAGGGATTTGCAAAGATCTCCCCTCCCCAGAAAGAAATCTTGCGGGCAGGCCAAATGTTTAGAGCAGGTGGTCGGGTGGTCGGGTATCAGCTTTCATTACTCACTGCTCACTTCTTCAATGAGATTGTAAGCCACTCTGGGACTTCTTCAGGTATAAATCCAATCTCCCCCCCCCTGCAGGCCAAATGTTTAGAGCAGGTGGTCGGGTGGTCGGGTATCAGCTTTCATTACTCACTGCTCACTTCTTCAATGAGATTGTAAGCCACTCTGGGACTTCTTCAGGTATAAATCCAATCTCCCCCCCCCCCTCCTCCTCCTCCTCCT
>NW_015173142.1:314886-315000 GCF_001447785.1 Gekko japonicus | reverse complement strand
TCTTCCTCTTCTTCTTCTTCTTCTTCTTCCTCTTCTTCTTCTTCTTCTTCTTCTTCTTCTTCTTCTTCTTCTTCTTCTTCTTCTTCTTCTTCTTCTTCTTCTTCTTCTTCTTCT
>NW_015173142.1:268563-313882 GCF_001447785.1 Gekko japonicus | reverse complement strand
GAAGCCAAAAGAAAAGCTATCAAACAAAGGCTGGAGGTGGTGGAAGAAGAGAGGACCTCTGATAAAGATCAGCTTTTAAGACTGCAAATGGAAAAATCAGCTTTTGTTCTGAGATTTCAAGGTGTTCCTGAACAGAAAGGTGAGAATCAATGAAAGGTTTAATGGCAGAGGTACTACAAAGCAACTTGGATATGATCTATCGGACATATCCAGAATTTATCAAGAAACAGAACCGGCCTGGGGAGATAGTGGCGAGATTCTCAAAAAGATCTACAAGAGACGTGGTGCTCAAGACCACAAATGGGACAACCTTAAAAATCAAAGACGCAGAAATTAAAAAGATATTCTATTCGAAAAAAGGAAGAAGAGGAAACAGTACAAGAACTTAACCGGCTTCTTGCAGAAAAATTCCACCCCATACAGATGGATAATACCTGAAGGGCTTGTCTTCAACTATAAAGATAAAAAAGAAAAGATAGACTTGCAGAAATCAGAGTCTTAAAAGACATTCCATTCGAAATAAGGAAGAAGAGGAAACAATACAAGAACTTAACCGGCTTCTTGCAGAAAAATTCCACCCCATACAGATGGATAATACCTGAAGGGCTTGTCTTCAACTATAAAGATAAAAAAGAAAAGATAGACTCTGTATTAAAAGCGAATATGTTCTTAGAACGGCAAAAAAGCCCAGTGAGCGATAAGGATACAACAGAGAAACAAGGTATGGAAGAAGAAAGCACCACATATAGGTCGGGAGGTTCGGAATCTACGGCGAGTAGTAATCCAGAAGAGGAATCTGAATCAGAAAAAGAAGAGGCGGCCCCCAAAGCCCTGAAAGTCAAATGGAAATTTGATAAAAAGAAATATGAAGGAAAGAAATAGATTTACCAGAACTGTATAAACTTAAAAGTTTAATTGTTTTAAAATGTACTTGCTCGAATCAAATATATAATACCAGTATGTAATTGAAACAGTAGCAACTAGCTATATTCCAGTAATCTTTTTATAGAGAGAACTTTAAGCAAACTAACATTTAATCGTTTTATATGATCCTTGTTTAGCTTAACATTTTAGTTTAGTGTTTAGTGTCCTACTGTTTGTAGTGTTTGTAGTAAAAAAGAATAATAAATCTTTTTTAAAAAGAATTTATTTAACTATTTACACAGTTATGGAGCACATACACACTGTAGGAGTAAGCACACACTATGAACCAACGGGACATAAATCAACAGGGGTTAAATGCTATCCTCTTTAACAGAATACTCTGTATCTCTGAAGGTTTTGGGCTCACCTGTACTTCAGACTCTCTCTCTTGCCCAAGAGAGCAGGGAAACCTCCATTAATTCCCCAGTCTAGCCGACTGTGGAGTGGCTGGATTTCTGCTGCTCCCAGGGATGAAGACTGCCTTGGGACAGTCCCTTCCCCCCCTGCACTTTTTGGTCTTGGGGCAGCTGGGAACTGTAGGCCAGCAGATGAGGAAGCCCCATTCAACCCAGTGAGTGATACCCCTGCAGGCCCCACTGTGGAACTACAGCTCAAATAAACCTGATGGGAGAACATTTTAAACAAAGAACCACAGCCATTTTACAAACACTAGTAACTGCCATTTTGTGACACCTACCAACAGCCACTGAGGGAACAGTTAGTCCCACACAGGAAAAGCATCTTCGTCAAGAGAGAAAGCCATTTGCCAGTAATTCTGACAGGGCACAGTGGCTGAAGGGGGAGTGGGCAGGGAAGAGGAGCAGACCCAGCACCTGGCCAATGGCACGCGAGTAGGCTTGAGTGGCGGCTGACGGGCCAATGGCTGAGGGCACGCATGGATTATAATATAGGAGATATGTTATTAGAATGTAATTACCTTGCCAGAAACCACATATCAGCAATCATGATAAAAAAATTGAACAACACGTGGGAAAATATTTTGATATGAAAGGTCATTGAATTATTCTTAATAGCAACCATCAAATCTAGAGACACTGGAAATAAGAAATGACAACTGGATTTCCAGATTTAAAACTCTAACACCTCATTGTCTTGATCTGGAGGACAATAAGAACATAAGAACACAAGAGAAGCCAATGTTAGATCAGGCCAATGGCCCATCCAGTCCAACACTCTGTCACACAGTGGCCAAAAATACCAGGTGCCCTCAGGAGATCCATCAGTGGGGCCAGGACACTAGAAGGTCTCCCACTCTTGCCCCCCCCCCAAGCACCAAGAATACAGAGCATCACTTACCCCAGAGTTCCTATCTATACCTTGTGGCTAATAGCCACTGATATCCATATATCTAGTTCTCAACATGGCGAGTTCTGTGGATACTTAAATCCAGAGACTGGAGCCACGAACAGACAAGCTAGGACTTTCTACAAACTTGAAAATGTTCCAGGTTTACAGAAAAATCTGAAATCTTTAAAAATATATACGGGTAGTTAAAATCGACCAAAATGATCAAAGCAGTGTGTAAAGTTTAAAGAAATGAATGCTCTCAGTGGTCATTGCTATACAATGGCAACAGTATTCCTAGACTTCAAACTTTGGTTTCTGTCAGTAAAAGGCAGAGGAGGGGAGGGGACCTTCCCAGGGCTGTTTTGGGCTGTTAGGGAGGACTTAGTGGAGCCGGGTCTAGAAACCGTTGGCTAATTGCATAACCATTGCCTAACAAACTCAAGACAAGCTGATCAACGGCAGCAATCCCATAATAGCCAGTGTGGTGTAGCTGTTAGAATCTTAGATCAGTATTTGGGAAACCCAGGTTTAAATTTCCACTCTGCCAATGGGTGATCTTGGTCAGTTAAGCACTTTCAACCTAATCCACTTCCCAGGGTTGTTCTGAAGATAAAATAGAGAATAATGTAACCTGCCTTGGGTCCCCATTGTGTAGAAAAGCAGAGTATAAATGAAGTAAATAAATAATAAATATAGCTGAGGGGCAGATAAAAGGTAGACTGGTTGTTGGGTGGGAAGGAGAGAAAGAAGCACAGAAAATGGAAAGGGCATGGGAGCTGTCAGGAGGAGAGAAAGAAGAAATAATAAGGGGAATAAAGAGAAAGTTATTTGCCCCCACAAATCCTTGCAGGCACCCCACAGTCCAACTGGGGCCAGCAGCTGGCACTGCACAACTGGGCAAGTTTTCTGGTTGCTAGGGGAGGAGGGAAAGGAAAGCTGATGTCAGGGAGCAGATAAATGTAGATTGGCTGGTGAGTGGGAAGGAGAGAAAGAAGCAGGAAAAGGAGAGAGGCTATGGGAGCTTTCAGGAAAGGCAAAAAGGAAATCGTGTGGTGCCTCGCGCAAATCCTTGTGGGTACCCCACTTGTTTTTATCTAATCTTTTTTTGAGCCCCTCGAAGGTGATTTTTTTAATTACATTTTTATAAACACTACAAACTACAATAGAAATAGTATAAGGGACTACATCTAGGGACAAAGTACCCACTAATACCTAAAAACCCAAGAGAGGAGATCTTCTAATCAGCTTATACAAACATCAAGTCTTAATTCCACTAATCCCTTTACAAACTGAGTCAGATATATCATTGTCTTTTAAAATTCTTAAATTCAACTGTTATTAAGAAATACCCCCAAGCATCTCAATTCAACATTTTTTAAAGGCACACAGCAGAGTCCTTCAGCCTTCACTTCTCCTTGCTCCGTCTCTTCCGCAACTTATAAGGGCTTTTAGGAGCTGCTGCCCCTTTCTCTGAAAGAGAGTCCTTTCCGGAAGAATCCGAGTCCAGCTCGCCACTGGACTTACTGTCCTCCCCTTCTTTTTCTTCCTCCTCTGGCCCTCCCAACTGGATTCCCGAGCTTTCAGAACAGAGTCAATCTTTTCTTTTTTATCCTTGATTTTGAAGGTGACGCCTTCTGGAGTTAGCCAGCTATATCCAATTGAATTTGTCTGAAGAACTTCAGAGGATGGTGTGCAGGTCCCAGGTTCATGTTATAAAAGCTGCCTGGGAGATTATGGACCATTTACAGACTTTCAACCTAACATACCTCACAGGGTTATTGTGCGGATCATGTGGGGGAGAGGAGAATGATGTCAGCTGCTTTGGTTCCTATTGCAGGGAAAGCCTGCCCTTTCCCTAGGTAGAGGAGATGTATTTTTTTAATAATATTTTTATTTGTTTTTTAATTTGTACATTATATAATTCCATTACTCCTTTTAAGTGATTTTAACATTTTCTCCCTATTCCCTCCCCCCTCAGTCTAGTCTTTCTCTTCCAGCCAGGAACACAAGGCCTGTAGCTTCTACTGAACGTCTTCATTCTTTTCTTCTGTAATCCAGTTTAGATAAAGCGACTATTTTTTCTTGATCCTTGTTGTTCTATCTTCCCAAGGTAGGTCCTGTGTCACTGTAGCTGTTATATCTGACTGGACAAAATCAAACAGATAATTATGCCAAGCTCTTTCCGTCCATTGTTTACTTTCGCAAACTTTTCGAAAGTCTCTGAATATGCGCTTAAACGCTCAAATACTCCTTGGTAAGTACTTCTTAACAGTTTTAACCGCTTATTCTTCCGCTCCCCCCCCCATTCGCTCAAAAGTTCATGCGCTTGGGAGGCGTCCCTCCCCCGCTCACCTAATTCGCTATTGCGTAGTTAGGGTGGGGAGCTTTCTTTTCTCTTTAATCAACGCTGAAACGACTCACATTCATAAGCGGTCCTCAGACCTCATTTACTTTCGGTTTTAAACACGCGATCTCCTGCACTTGCCCCAGTTAGCGTTGCTTAAGTCCATTCGGTCTCTCAGCACGGAGAACCATCGGAACGGAGAGGCGCCTCAATTCTCCGGCATTCCGCCATCGAAGAGGTGACCTCTCAGAAGTTCCATGGCCAGAGTCCCTTCAACCAGGTCTCTGGGGGGTGTGTGTGTGTGTGACGAACCTGTGCACCCCCTCCTTCGGCTGGAGCGCAGCTTCACCCCCGGGAGGTCCGCATCTGCAGAGATCTTTTCAAGGTAGCTCACAAAGTTAAAACAATACAATAAAATAATAAAAACAATAACATAAATTCATCAATAATAATACAAGCTATAATAAGCCAGGGAGATAAAAAGAGCACAAATAACATTCAGCAGCCTAAAATGATATTAATAAAATAGTCCTCAGGCTAGAATGACCACAAAACAGCTAAACAAAAATGGAGCCCCTCAGTTAAAAGCCCAGGTAAAAAAGAAATGTTTTGACCTGGTGCCTAAAGGACAGTAAAAAGTAGGTGCCAGGCAAGCCTCAGGGAGGATGGCGATACAAAGGCAAGGTGCCACCACTGGACAAGCCTTGTTTCTAGTCGCCACTCACTTCACCTGTGCAGGTGAGGACGCAGAGAACAGGATTCAGGAAGAGGATTTTCACTGATGGGCTGGACAGTACAGGAATTACTCTGTTAAACTTAAGTAAGAACTTGCTAGGGTCAAGTGCATTGTCATGGATACAATATCTATCTAGAATATGGATTGCTTTTTAGGAGCATTTAACCAGCCCAGGTTTAACCCCCCCCCCCTTAGCCATAAAGCTGATTGGCTGGCCTTTCTCAGTCTAACCTACGTCACAGTGTAGTTATGAAAGTTAAATGAAGGAACTAGGGAGCACCATGTATGCCGCCTGAGTACCTTAAGATGAAGGGTGGGATGAAAGAGTGATAAGGATTGGAGTCCAGTGTAAACAAGCTTCCCCAAAGGAAAAGTGGACTACAATTAATAAGGAGGCCATTGTCAGCAGTGGCTGTCTTCTGATAGGCATGTTCGGCCAGATTATCAGCACCTGGAAACTACAAAAGTTTTCATCAATGAGCAGAAAAACATGCTTGTCTTGAGTTCACCTTTCAGAAAGATCCTTGCTTATAATCCTTGCTTATATGGGTGCATGTCAGAAACAACAACATTGGGGGAATTACTTGTACCTCTTCAGAACAAGAGGAGCTGATTTAAAATTTATTTCTATCTCATTTCACAAACATATCCTTGTGTAGGTGTATTCAGCTGGTAATAGATAATTGGTAAAAAAGAACTAAACTATACAAAAGATTTCTGATTATAGCTCCACAGAATACAGTACACCAGAATTAGGAACAAGTAGCAAATGCATCCCCCTCTCCTTCAACTTTAACAAGCCATCTCCACATAAAAGAAGTAAGAGGAAATTGTCAAAACATTCTCTGCTTTCCAACTTTCCTTATGATTTTTGTGGTGTAGTCAGAAGACAGGGACTTACAACTTTGGGCTATGTTTGTACAGGCCTCCAGCATGCAGGCTTCTGCCTTGATGAGATACAGAAGTGAATCCAGGGGGGAGGGGTTCATGTGCTTTCCCTGTTTGGAGGATATACATTGTCATGTGTAATGTAGGATGTATATACTTGCATGTATGGTTTATGTGTCAAAAACTGAATAGATATGGGTATGTGCTTTGAGTATACATGGATGAATAGCCCATATGGATGTATGTTCCATGACACATATTGTCTACGTATGTGGAAGGGGAATGTGAGGCCAAAACTTTCCCATGTGCCCTACCACACGTGGAGTCTACATGCTAGAGATCTGTGCAAATAATTCAGTTTTCTGGGTGCATGATTCTACATAATGAGGGATTCTTCTATCTGAACAAAAGTGGGAACTTTTGGGTTCAGTAGTTTCAAGGAATGAAATGGCAACCATTCCCTTCCTTCTCCCACAGGGACTCTACCTGGTTATCTGTGGTATCTTCCTTCTTGATCTTTCCTCACGTCCATACTTCATCTGGCACATCCACCGACTGACTTGGTTCCTGCAGACCATTTCTGCTGATGGAAGGGATTACTGCCAGTGGAGCAGCACAAATTACGCCCCCCCCCCAATGCAGGGAATCTTCAAGAACAGCCTGAGGGGGAGCTGGTATAAATAATCACCCTTCCATCAGTGGAAGCTTTCCTTAGCATCCAACCCACTTTGAGTACAAAGCAGGAAGAGTGCAGGAATGAAAATGTGCAAAGCAAGTAGCTGTGTAGTTTTCAATGAATGATAAAGCCTTTCTGGGCATAGAAGGGTGGAGCTATGTCCAGGATTGCACTGTGAGTCATGTTTTACTTGGTTAACATTAGAGGAACTTATCCTACCTGTGTAACAAAGTCCTTTGTAAATACATGGTTGGATGCAGTCAAGAAATGTATGCTCATTCCTATAGCGATACCCATAGTGGTTTTCCACTTAGGAACATGTATCATTTGCATGTATTTATACATGTATCATATAAAAGCTATTACAACCCCCTCCCCATAATTTTATAGAAATTTCAACTGGTATAACCTTAGTTTACAATGGGATGGAGGGCCCAGTGGCTAGATACTGCTTCACAACACAAGTGGCAAATTGAAAGTGAATGGAATCACTCTGAAGATGATTAGGGGGAGGGAGCAGAAAGAAAACATTTAATGAGGAGCTGCCCTTCCTGCACCAACCAGCATTTCACCTGAACTCCCTGCAAATGGTAATGCCTCATTAGCACTTCATTAACAGCTGTTCCTACTGAGCAAGTTTAATTAACATCTGATCCATGTGCAGCCTCAACAATCAACACATTTTCTGTTAGAACACATTTGTGTGAACAAGCCTTGGGAATTATTTACCATTATTGTACTGAATGGGTGTGTGCTAGATCCTTTCCAGTCCGGCTTTCGCCCAGGACACGGGACGGAGACAACACTGGTCGTCCTCACAGATGACCTCTTGAGGCATCTGGATCGGGGTAGATCGGCAGTACTGCTATTGTTAGACCTGTCAGCAGCGTTCGACACGGTCGACCATCAGTTACTGACCCACCGCCTCGCCGACATGGGAATTCAGGGGCTTGCTCTGCAATGGCTTGCTTCCTTTCTCCAAGGTTGGGGATAAAGGGTGGCACTAGGGGAACAGCAGTTCAAGTGTAGAGTGTGGGGTGCCTCAAGGGGCAGTGCTTTCCCCAACGTTATTTAACATCTATATGCACCCCTTGCCCAGATTGCCTGGAGGCATGGGCTGGGGTGTCACCAGTATGCTGATGACACCCAGCTCTATCTGATGTTGGGCAGACAGTCCGACTCCAAACCAGAAGATCTGGACTGGGCATTACAAGCCGTGGCTGGTTGGCTCAGACTAAGCAGGCTGAAATTGAATCCAGCAAAGACGGAGGTCCTGTGCCTGGGTCAGAGTGGTCCAGGGGTAGGGATCCCACTCCTGACCTTCGATGGGGCGCTGTTGGTGCCAGCGCTAGAGGTTAGGAGTTTGGGAGTGCTTCTGGATACCTCCTTAACAATGGAGGCCCAGGTAGCAGCCACTGCCAGGTCGGCCTTTTTCCATCTTCGGCTGATCAGGCAGTTGGTTCCCTTCTGTTGGTTCCTTTCCTCAACCGTAATGACCTGGCAACAGTGATCCATGCGATGGGCACCTTGAGATTAGACTACTGTAATGTTCTCTACTTGGGGCTGCCCTTGTCGCAAATTTGGAAGCTGCAGCTAGTGCAGAATGCCGCAGCCAGGCTCGTGATGGGGCTCCCTAGATGGGAGCACATTCAACCTGTGCTGAAGGCGCTGCACTGGCTGCCAATAGCATAACTAATTCACTTCAAGGGGCTGGTACTTACCTTTAAAGCCCTATATGGCCAGGGTCCGGCATACCTACGGGACCACCTTTCCCTATATATACCCCAGAGAGCACTTCGGTCGGGGTCGCAAAACTTATTGACCCTCCTGGGCCCCAAGGATGCCAGGCTTACCACCACCAGGGCCAGGGCCTTCTCAGTGGCGGCTCCGTACTGGTGGAATGAGCTCCTGGATCAGGGCCCTGCAGGATCTTTTACAGTTCTGCAGAGCCTGTAAGATGGAGCTCTTCCACCAGGCCTTCAATTGAGGAGCTGCCACTATTATTACCATCAATAATCTCTATTACAGAGTTTGGCCCTGGGTTTTACACTTGGCCTGTGCCGCCGCTTGTATCTTGACGCTTGGAAGATCAGAGAGCAGAATGATTGTTGACCACTATTGCACTTATTTGTACGCCATCTTAAACAATGGAGGAATATCACGAGTACCTTATGATTTTTAATGTATAATTGAACTGTTTTTAGTAGATTTTATGTGGATTCTATTGTTATTTATGCATTGTTACTGTGAGCCGCCCTGAGCCTGCCTTGCAGGGAGGGCAGGATACAAATCTAATAAATAAATAAATAAATATTCTGCCATACCAAGATTTCAGGGTGGATATGATGTCAGGAAATGACATGGTTTCTGGTGCTTTCCTTCAGCCTTCCTGCCTAGCTAGAGACTAGGTGCACTAGAATGCACAATTTAAAACATCAATTAAGAAAAATTCTGTGGTTTCTGTAAGGTATGCATCTAGTCTCTCTGCTCTCCCTTCCAAGCACAAATTGTTGCTTTACAATATTGCTTACAATCTGATAAATGAGCAGGTCAAAGAAGAGAAGATCTAGAAGCACTATCAGTTTAGACTGTTCATTAAACTATATTTGAACAGTTAAGGCTGTCTGGCACTCTTGAAAGAAGACCCTTATAGGTCAATATGGTTTAAGATGAACTTCGAGAAACTTTTGGCTCTTGATGTTAACCTGGAGAATGTCCAGGACTAGGATAGGCATGAACCAGGAAAATGCAGTTCATTTTGGTTGGTGGCAGTCCCAGTTTGTGAGCCACAAACTGTCATGAACTTTTAGGCACCAGATGAACTGGTTTGGTTCATGATGTGGTAAAATGCCCCCCTGGTGGGCTAGAGACATCAAACTCCCAGAGGATCTCTGGCTGACTCTTTTCTACCTGCCCTTCAAGTTTGGTAAAAACTGGATTTACAGGGTCTGAGTTATGACCCCCCAAAGAAAGTGCCCCCAGGAAAGTGCTTTCTGGGGAAATGACAGGCACAGGTTCAGGAGTGTATAGAACGGGCCCTGTGCAAGCTAGAAACATCAAACTCACAGGGAATATCCCCCAGATGCTCCTCTACGTGATCTCCAAGTTTGGTAAACATTTTGATTGAGTAGAGACAGTCTGTCTGGAAACATCCATTCACAAACCGCCATGAACTGCTTGAAAGTTCATGGAATGTTTGTGCTGGTTGACCTGCCATGAACGTCATTTTGTGAATCACGAACCAGTCAAAACTGAGCCAGTTCATGCTCATCCCTATCTAGGACCCAGGCATTCATGCAGCATTTGCTTTGGTGAGAAGTCATGTAAACTTAATTGATTACAAAACTCTGCTTTTAGACCATGCCACACCCATTCATCCCAATTTTTTGGTATTCCCCCACCAAAATCTCTTCCTTTCTATATCTATCTGTTTACTTCTGAAAGTTTTTTAAGAGCATTCATTCTGGCCAGATTAAATACCAACTCCTCAGCAGTTATGAGGGCAAGGTTCATACATTTACCTTATTCAGAACAAATGTGCTCCTGTACCTTGGGTAAGATAGTTCTCAAAATGGAAGGAAGTAAGCAGTGGGGTCTCAGAAGGATCAGTATTGGGGCTGGTACTATTTAATTTATTCATACACGATCTGTAACTAGGGGCGAGTAGTGTAGCAGCCAAGTTTGCAAATGACACCAAATTATTCAGGATGGTGAAAACCAAGGCTGACTGTGAAGAGCTCCAAGAGGATTTCCACAAACTAGGTGAGTAGGTGGCAATGTGGCAAATGAAGGTCAGTGTTGGCAAGTGTAAGGTGATGCACATTGGGACAAAAAAAATCCCAGCTTCAAGTATAGACTAACAGGGTCTGAACTTGCTGAGACTGAGAGGGAAAAAGATCTTGGGGTCTTAGTGGATAGCTCACTGAAAGTGTCAACCCGGTGTGCTGCAGCAGTGAAAAAGGCAAACTCTATGTTAAGGATTATTAGGAAAGGGAATGAAAATAAAATGGCTGATATTATAATGCCCCTGTATAGATCTATCACATGGTCTTATTTGAAATACTGTGTACAGTTTTGGTCACTGTTATCTCAGAAGAGCTGGAAGACGTGCAGAGGAGGGCAACTGAGATGATAAGGGGGTTGGAGCACCTTCCCTATGAAGACAGGCCGAAGAGTCTGGGACTTTTCATCTTAGAAAAGAGACGACTAAGAGGGGGCATGATAGAGGTTTATAAAATTATGCATGGGGTGAAGACAGCTGACAAAGAGAAATTTTTCTCCCTCTCCCAAAATACTAGAACTCGAGGGCATTCAATGAAGCTGATGGGCAGTAGATTCAGGATGGACAAAGGGAAATACTTTACACAGTGGCTGATTTCCCACATGCTGCTGCAGCGTGCTCACTCTTCCCTTTGCCCCCATCATACGTGGCAATTTCACACTAAGTGCTGCGCGCCTGCATCTTGCCCCACAGCTTCGCCTGATTTTCCCCACCTCTACTCAGTCCTGTTTTTTGAGGATTGAGTAGAGGCGGGGAAAATCGGGCGAAGCTGTGGGGCAAAATGTAGCTGCAGAACACTTAGTGTGAAATTGACACGTACGATCGGGGCAAAGGGAAGAGCCAGCGCGCTGCATCAGCTTGTGGGAAATCGGTCAGTGAGTGATTAAAATGTGGCATTCACTGGCAGATGATGTAATGATGGCCACAGGAATAAACAGCTTTAAAAGAGGATTCCTGGAGAATAGATCTATCAGTGGTTACTAGTCATGGTGACTGAGGGGGATCTCCACACTCAGAGGCACTAATCCTCTGAATCCCAGAGCCAGGAAGCAACATTAGGGGAAGGCCTTGGCTTCTATGCCCTGTTGTTGGCTGTCGAAAGGTTGCTGGCGCAGGGCTTAGTAAGGAGAGGTCCTGCTGAGGTCCACAATAAACACACCACACAACAATTTTGGAATAAAGAACAGGCCACCACTTTTATTGATTACAGATCAAGGAGCATTGGCGAAGCATGGGGGTGGATCCTGGAAAATCGAGTGACCCACCTGCTGCCCAAATACCACGTCCCTCAGCCCGCCTGCTGAGGGAAAACCCAGGAGTGACAAATACTACTGGTATCACAAGGGCGGCTGCCTCTGCATGGTATGAATTTGACACCTGGGGTGAGCCTGGCACAGCCCCCGAGATGGGCCTACTGCTTGGCTCAATCCCCCAGACACCTTAAGGGGGTCCCCAAAAAGGGGGAGGTGGACACGCAGGCCCGTCTCCCCAAAAAGGATCCACCCCAGATGCGCCAAAACCGCCAACTGTGACAATAACAAACTTAGAGAAACTTTTAAACCCAGGGAGGGTGGGTGGGGATCCGACGAAAACTGCACTGCCACGCTTCACTGGCAGCGCTGCTTAAATCTCCCGGGCAGGCTCTATGTCATCACTGCATAGAGCCCGCCAAATTCAAGACCAATCAGCTTCCCCCCCAGCTGGCGTGGAGCCAGCCAATGCGGTTGTCCCAGTTTCCCGCCTCTGCTGGCCGTTAGACCAAAAAAAGGGGGGGGGGAGAAGACCTCCTCCAGCCCTCCTTTGCCCATGCAGCAATCTGGCCTTTTAGGTAAGTCTCGGCCGTGTATCTGGTTGGCCAGCCTGTATGAGACAGGATGGTGGACTAGATGAACAATTGGTCCGATCCAGCAGGGCTCTTATCAACACATTTGCACATATTCTTTTGGAGTGTCCTTTATATATGCTAATCTTCGGAGGTGTTATATTTTTGCCAGTTCACTCTGATACATAGTCTTTTGATCTAGTTACATATCTACTTGCTGACAGGGATCCAAAAAGAACTTTAGCACTTGCATTTTTTTTAGTTCTTTTTTCTGTTGGGTGATAAGAGATTAACAACAGCTATTAACTGCTCAAGATCAATTTATTGTATTGAACAAAGGAAAGGAATTCTATGAAAAATTAGGAAGAGTTCTTCCCAGTGAACACAAATTATTTACAGAACAACGAATGGTATCTGAGGAGACAGTCTAGCATATTCCAGTAAAGAGCGTTTGTCTCCACAGTTAGACATTAAACCATCCAGCTTGTATTTAGTTTAGAGTTTTTACATTTTGTTTTGATGTCAGAACCCAGAAACAATATGCATGAGAATGTTGATTTAGTTACCTAAGTTAAGTGGGAATAGGATCTTATAGGTCTCAGTACAATTTGTGATCTGAACTGAAAGTGTGATATTCCCAAGCACTTTCCTGAATGTCGTGCATTTGCCTGGGTAATGCTGGCTCATAATGATCCAAGGATTATGTAAATGTCCTTGTAGGAACAGAGCCGGGGTGTGGCTTCTGAAGGCTGGTGGGAGGGCCTAAACTGGGAAGAATCTGAGAGTGGATATAATTACAGGTCCAGCCACCACTATTCCATAAGTTTACTTTACTGCAAGTTCATCTTCCTTCTCTTGTAGTCTTTGCTTCCCATGAGTGCATGCCTCTTAAGCCGACTGGAACAACTTCAACAAAATAATTCTATATAACGTGCTGTATAAAATAGTCAGTGTACAGTGAGAGGGAGAGTGCCTCAAAAATTGACTTCTTGTTCTAGTATCACTTGGGTGATTCAAAAACAAACAAACACCTGTCTTCTTTGCAACAGAGGAAAATATCTGATGAAGAAACAGGTGTTCTACCAGAAAACTCCACTGAAGACAGAAGTTCCTGACTTCATACCTAGGACGCTTGTAAAATATCAGTGATTCAATGACTCACCAACAGTTCACCTTCTTGTAGTGGTTGCTACTATAAAAACGTCAGCAGAGGTTTAATATATAGCACAAGCATTTTTTAAAAAATCCATTGATTTTTTTGCATGCACATCAATTCTAGTATATGTTTCACAAAATGATTTCCAGTTTTGGACTACAGAATAAGACAAAGCAGGTGGTTTTATCCCTTGTGATGAGATATAACAAAATAAGTCCAGCTTTGAAAATAGGGGGGGAGGGGTATAGTTTAAAACACATTTCATTATAATAGAAATGTTTAAGTAAAATATTAAAACACTAGCCTGATACCCGTGCTTCGCTATGGTATTTAAGTTTCGTAAATCTGGTTATAATACTGGTGAGGTAAAATTTGAAATGTGGCATTTGTTGTAGGAATTCTGTAGTGTAAGAAATGAAGTGAGACATAACGTACTTTTTTCTCTCTCTACTGAAGGACCTCTCTCTAGACCACACTGGTGGTTCTGCCCTCAGGTGCTAGGATCACCAGGCTGCTTGATGAGCTCACTCTGGAGCAGGCCACATAGAACTGTCCATTTAAGAAGCAGTCGTCTGTTAAGTCCACTCCTGCCACCTTCCATGAAAGTGATGGCCTCTCTACTTGTGTTCCTGGATTGTTTTACTCATATGGAGACTTTGTTGTTCTGAGCACCTCAGGGTGATCTTGCCTGTGCGGCTCAGTGCACTGCAAGAGTACTATGTGCAAATGTCTTTGCCGCATTCCTAAATTGCCTCCTCCTTGTAGTGTTGGTATATCTGGCTTGACGTTTGCCAGGAGCGTTCTTGGGGGCAGTAAGAGGTGAGAGGTGTGAGTGTGTGTGTGTGTGTGGGATTATATTTGGTGTGTGTGGGGGGATTATATTTAAAGGCATCGGGGAGGCTGGGCCAGCAGCAGTGCTAAGGTAATCCAGCTGAGCAAACCTCCCCGGTGGCTGTAAGCATCCCACCTCCTCTCCTACACCTGACAGGCAGCTGCCTGTCCAGTGTAGGACAGGGAGGGGGGAGGAGTATTATAAGCCACTGCGGAGGCAGGGCCGGCAGGATCACTAAACTGTTACTGCTGGGGCAGGCTCCCTTGTAGCTTTAAGCACCCTGAAACCACTGCTGCACCTGACAGACAACCGCATGTTAGGTGTAGGGGGTGGGGGGAGTATGTTGGCAGCCATCCCACCTCCATTCCTCCACCTGGCAGGCAGGTGCCTGTCCAGTGTGGGAGGGGGAGGAGTATTAGAAGCCACTGTGGAGGTGGGGCTGCACCTGACAGACATCCGCCTGTTAGGTGTAGGAGGTGGGGGGAGTATGTTGGAAGCCATTTCACCTCCTCTCCTACACCTGACAGGCAGCTATCAGAAGGTAGCCTCACCTACTGTGCAAAGTCAGCTGGGGCTGGCCCTGAGTCCTCTCTCACTTTTTTCATCTTCAAGCTGGCTAACTGGGGCTTTGAAGCCTCAGCAATGGTTACCAAGATCTCACACCATACGGCTGAACTAGACAATACACCATCTGCCTCCTCCCTCTGCCATTTTCTCCAGCTTGAAATGGCACTTGGAAGATGGCCTATGAGGTAGGCAGGAGCCCCTCCTTCCCTCATGCTGCAGATCCCTCCACCAGAATCAGTTCCCACTGTGCAGTTTAAAGGCGTTTTTGGCTGGGAACTCACTGCCTCAAAATGGTGGAATCCCTGGGGCATCCCCAGGGACACCAGTGTCATCTACTTTGGCCCACAGTCTCGTGAGATGTTGAAGGCATTCTCTTCTTAAACAAGCAGGCCTTGTTTCTACAATTTTTAATCCTCAATGCATTTATACCTATCAGCTGTTTAAGGGAAGAGATCTGTGTATGTCAGAGAGTGAAATAATGAATGGATGTGAACAAACCTGGCTCCTGCTCTCCCTTTCAAACGATTGGATTCCATTCTGACTATTTGCATTCAATCCTACCTACAGCACATTCAGCTAGGCAACTGTGCCACAGTGTATGTTTCCACAGTGCATGCTTCCACAGATGTTTGTAGCCTAGTTGGATTGGTTTGCACACTCCTGTCAAGCCTCTTTTATAAGCTGAATTTTGTATATCACACAAAACTTCATTACAGTTAACTTTTTCCGTCTCAGACTCTGACACCTTACACTGCACTATATGAACAAAACCAGTTCAGTAAAACATGGTTTATTTCTTGCAGATAGTATATTTTCTAGTTTTAAAATTAATCCAGCAAAATAAATAATTGAGAGCTTTGTAACCTGACATGTTTTTCAGACCGGCCTAAAATTATTGACTATAATGATATTAATATATTATAAATCTCTATTAAAAGGAAAGCCTGCACAGCCAATGATTATTTTCTAGACTGAATAGAAGTTTGTGGAGGCCTAATCCTGCGAGCTACTGTTCAGCTAGAGGTAGCTCCCCACACAGTATTGCAAACTATGGTTGTGTGAGCTGACCTGTTAATATCATGTGATTACAACACAGTGGGTGAATATTTGCTGCTAGGGTGGAAACTGCCAGATGTAGAGTAGCATGAACTATTCCATGGCACTGACATAGATAATACGGAGAACAAGAAAAACTGTGAAAAAGTGACGCTTAATATATATCTTTAAAGAATCATAGAAAAATGAACGAAAATAGTATACATAATCATAGAAAAATATATTGACGGTGATCTCCGGAATGTCTTGCCGTTTCGCAGGAAGATCTTCTGAACAAAGATGTAGGACAAAAAACTGTCTCTCATTAATTCATATCCTCTGGTGACGTCTCACAATTATCAAGGAAGATTTTCAATGTTCATAACAGCTGAAATGTATAGTAGAACCTGCCACAGGCTAAAATGATTGTAATGCCCTGGTATAGAAGTTTCAAAATACAGTACTGTTCAAACAGAAAAGTTCAGGAGTCAGCCCCTCAAACAGAACATGTGAAAACATGATTCTGAAAATACAACAGGTAGATCCATTCTAATTTAAGAAATAAGGCCGGCCAGATTTAAAACTGATGTATTTCAGAATATTAAGCATTGAAGGTATAGTTGTAGGTCAGAGGGTTCTACATTTGAGTCAGCTTTTCTTCTTATCAGCCCATTTCCTTTATATCACATGCAGGTAGACTGGACAATCTAGTCCAATAATACAAAATCCTAGAACAAAATCCAAATTCTGTATCTAGTCATGAGAAGATTTGTTGTTGGTTTACTTTATGAACTATATTAGTTTGTTGTCAATTTCTGTTCAGAAAGCGCAGGAATAAATATTTCCTTTTATCCCCAAAAGTGCCATGCTAGGGTGGCAGTAAAAGAAAAACTTGTTTGTCTAGAAGTTGTGTT
Organism: Gekko japonicus; assembly: GCF_001447785.1. Taxonomy (NCBI): domain Eukaryota; kingdom Metazoa; phylum Chordata; class Lepidosauria; order Squamata; family Gekkonidae; genus Gekko; species Gekko japonicus. Next base: position 296,899 of record NW_015173142.1, on the reverse strand, counting down.
TCTGCTGCAAGAAGAAAAAACAACAGTTACATATAACAGAACGAATCTAGCGGTACTTTGACAAGTCCAATGTACATTGTCTGTTGCCTTCATAGAAGAGGGAAAAAATAGAACAGCTATTCAAACGTATTATTACATTTCAGAAATCATTAGTCTCACAGGAGTAATAAGTGTGCTATTAAAATTCTGAATGCATTTTCAGCTTCTGTGTTTTAAAGAAAACATTATAAATATGCAAATTTCAGATCAACAAATCCAAAATAAAATGCACTGAAAATACTGATATGTAGACAAAAGTTTATTTACACCATACAACATTTTAAATATTTTATGCACAGCTGCAGCAGGAAAAGCTACCCTTGAGCTTCCCAGAGAAAACTGCAATAATAAAGATGTGAAATATATTATTCGTATAAAAGTGAGATTATTACTTTATTGCATTTAAAGCAATGAAGAATGTAGCTCAACAGACATTCATTTAATGACGACAAAACTTTGCTTTTTTATATTATAAAGTAAAAAGTGTAGTAATGGCCAAACAGACTGTTATAAACTTTAAAAACTGCATAAATATATACATTGTGCTTCATGGTGAAGTTTTCTGAAAACTAAACCAAATGAAGCTGTTACAACATGAACCGTTGCTTGAGGTTTATCTATAAAGATTTACCTTACAAATCCATTCCACGGGTACTTACAAGACACGATGGTAAGAATTGTACACCTGGCTCCCCACTAGTTTTGGCCAGTGGGACTATATCATATGAAAAGAATTCACTGACATTTGGCACATGAAGGTCCTGATACACATTTGCCGCAATGTTCAGATGGGCGTGTCAGGCTTCCCAAGTCTCTGTAGGGTCAGTGCAAATAAAATTGTTCTATGAGTTTCCTTTCGCTTCAGTTTGTTTGCATCTTCGTTAAACCTCCGTTTGGAAATCACCTTCTTGTACATCTAGAGGCAAATTCAGACACTTCTCCCATTCTGCTGGTCTTAGTTCTAAAGCATCTTTTGCCTCTGTATCTAATACGTTTATTGTGGTATAATGTTGGTAATCACTTGTGTTTTTGAAACTGTCCCAGGGAGCCTTGTTCGCTGCTGTTGGATTTTCCTGTGAAAGTGAGAAGAGGAAAATAAAATAAAATTAAGCTTCTTTTTTTCAGTTCCGTTTATTTTAAAAAAAAAGCCACATGAAAAACAGATGTCAAAGAGATAAGATGGCTTTGAAAAGAGCCAAATTGGCTGATATTTAGAGTTAGTCATCTCATTCCTTTCTATGAGCAATCAGTACATCGGAAGTCTTGCCAACAGAACTGCCAACACAATTCCCAGTGGCTGGCTCGAAACAGAACACAGCGAGGGCTCACTGACCATCAATGGCAGCTGCATATTTAGTTGCCATTTCCTAACTGAGACTGTGAGTCTATTTGGGTAGATGGTGACCCTGCAAGAAAGCGTGCTGAAACCTTAATATCTTTCATATGCTATAATGGGATGTGACACACCTCAGACACCAACTGTGAGCACACTATAAATGAATACAGATACCGCAAGAGCCTTTTGCTGTGAGTGCAAAAGTTGGCTTGAAACTCAACATCAAAAAAACTGAGATCACGGCATCTGGCCCCATCACTCCTTAGCAAATAGAAGGGAAAGTCATGGAAGCAGTGGCAGACTTCACGTTCCTGGGATCCAAGATCACTACAGATGGTGACTGTAGCCATAAAATTAAAAGACGCCTGCTCCTTGGGAGGAAAACTATGGCAAACCTAGAAAGCATAATAAAAAGTAGAGACATCACCCTGGCAACAAAAGTCAGCATAGTCAAAGCAATGGTATTCCCAGTAGTAATGTATGGCTGTGAGAGTTGGACCATAAGGAAGGCTGAGCGCTGAAGAATAGATGCTTTTAAATTATAGTGCTGGAGAGGACCCTTGGACTGCAAGGAGATCAAATCAGTCAATCCTAAAGCAAATCAAACCTGACTGTTCCCAGGCAGGCCAGATACTGAAGCTGAAGCTCAAATACTTTGGCCACCAAATGAAAAGGAGCACTCACTGGAGACAGAAGAAGGGGATGGCAAAGGATGAGATGGTTAGACAGTGTTACTGATGAAATTGGGCAACATGAAATTGGGCAAACTTCAGAGAACATGAAATTGGGCAACATGAAATTGGGCAAACTCCAGAGGGTGGTGGAAGACGGGAGGGCCTGGCGTGATGTGGTCTATGCGGTCACATAGAGTCAGACGCAACTGTGCAACTGAACAACAGCAAAGCAGCAGTTGAAGAATAGGCCCCAGCACAGGAAACCAGTAGTTTGTAGTGCGCTCTCTCTCTCTCTCTCTCTCTCTCATATACAAGGCGTATTTGCCATTTTGCATGTAGAAAACTTGTACTTTTAACAGTGCAGTCCTAAACAGTTACACCCTTCAAAATCCATTGCACTGTTAATTTAATAAATAAACCAAACAATACCATTTTATAAAAGATGCATTTTATGTTAGAGCAGTAAATATGTTGAGGAGTTTTTTAATCAAAGTATTGCATATTTTTTTCATTTTCCCTCAAACCCCAGAAAAACTCATAATTTCATCTATATATATAAAAAAGAAAGTCCCCTCACCGTAAAATCAATGCCCAGGCCAAACCGCTGGACCTAGAGACACCAAATTCGAGGAGAGCGCTCCTATTGTGGCGTAGGTGCTCACTAAGAAGGGATTTTTAGAAAGTCGACCCCTAAGTGGGTCAAAAGGGGTAAAATGTGCTCCCCCATTGATTCCTACGTGGCTGCCAGGCTGCTGCCTCCTTGCATCCCCCACTCTCTGATTGGTCAGCTGCAGAGCTCTGTTTTCTGAGGTAAAATCCATCATTAGACCCTGCGGTCCTGGCCAACTACCACCCAGTATCAAATTTGGCGTTTTTGGGTAAGGTAGTTGAGAGAGCGGTGGCTGAACAACTCCAAGTTTTCTTGGAGGATGCTTCCATCCTTGATCCGTTCCAGTCCGGCTTCCGCCCTGGCCATGGGACAGAGACGGCTCTGGTCACCCTTACAGGTGATCTCTGTAGGCAGCTGGATCGTAACGGGTTGGCGCTGCTGTTGTTTTTAGATCTAACAATAGCGTTTGACACAGTCGACTATGATCTGCTGACCCACCGCCTCGCCGATGTAGGAGTTTGGGAAACTGCCTTACAATGGTTCTCCTCCTTTCTTCATGGTCGGGGACAGAGAATGGCACTTGGTGAGAGGGTCTCCTCGCGATACCCACTTGAATGTGAAGTGCCACAAGGGGCGATCCTCTCACCAAATGTTATTTAACATCTACATGAGCCCCCTCACCCAGTTAGCTAGGAGTTATGGGCTGGGTTGCCATCAATATGTGGATGACACCCAGCTCTATCTGTTAATGGATGGCCATCTGTCTTCTGTCCCTGACACTCTGGCTGAGGCTTTGGAGGCTGTGGCTGGATGGCTGCAGCAGAGCTGGCTGAAGCTTAATCCATCGAAGACGGAGGTCCTATATCTAGGTCGGGGGGGTGTAGATGTGGGTTTCAGACTCCCCACACTGGAAGGGGTGCCTTTGGTGCTGGCCCAGAAAGTGAGGAGTCTGGGAATAACACTGGATGCCTCTTTCTCTATGGAGCCCCAGGTTACTGTATTTGCCAGATCTGCATTTTTCCATCTTAGGCAGATAAGGCTGCTGAGACCATATCTCTCCTCCCAGGACTTAGCTACAGTGATCCATGCAATGGTCACTTCCAGCCTTGATTACTGCAACTCGCTCTATGTAGGCTTACGCTTGAGGCTGCCAGTTGACTTCCAGATTCACTTCAAGGTGCTGGTAATTACCTTCAAAGCCTTATACGGCCTGGGACCCACATATTTGAGGGACCGTTTCTTCCCATATATGTCTCAAAGAGCATTACGCTCTATGCATAAACATTTTCTGGTTGTCCCTGGCCTAAAGGACGTCCATCTTGCCTCGACCAGGGCCAGGGCTTTTTCTGCCTTGGCCCCTGCCTGGTGGAACATGCTCCCAGTTAAGATTAGGGCCCTGCGGGATCTTCTTCAGTTCTGCAGGGCCTGTAAGATGAAGCTGATCTGCCAGGCCTTTGGCTGAGGCAGCAGATCTCTCTATATGGCCTCCCTGTGGTGGTTGTCACCTATCCACTTATTAACCCAAATAACATGTTAAAGAACCGTACAACCAGTGACTGTCAGAAGTGTGATTGATTTTTAATGTTTATTATTGTTTAAATTTTCTAACTTGTTTAATTTTAATCTTATTTATTTTACTGTTTTTATGAAGTTACCAGCCCTGAGCCCGCTTGCGGGATGGGCGGGCTATAAATACAAATAATAAATAAATAATAATAAATAGAAACAACAGTTGCAGGAGACTGCACAGAACTAATGACAATTGAGGAAATCAGGAATAGCCAACAACCACCTGTGAGGTGCAGTAATGCTGATGGCCCAGCCTCTCTGATGGCTTCCAACACACTCCCCCCACCTCCTACACCTGACAGGCAGTTGTCTGTCAGGTCAGCAGCAGTTGTAGGGTGCTTAAAGCCATGAGGGAACCCACCCGAGCAGTAATGCCTTAGTGATCCTGCCAGCCCCGCCTCCACAGTGGTTTCTAATACTCCTCCCCCCTCCCCCTCCTACACTGGACAGGCAGCTGCAAGGAGAGGGCAACTTAGGAATGTGGCAAAGACATTTGCACATAGTACTCCTGTGGGGCACTGAGCTGCACAGGCCAAGTACCAGCAAGATCTCCCTGAGGTCTCCATATGAGCAAAACAATCCAGGAACACAAGTAGAAGGCCATCACTTTCGTGGGAGGTGTAACGACTCTTTTTCAAGAACAGCTGTGCCAGAACTATGGCTTGTCCAAGGTCATCCAGCAGGTGCAAGTGGAGGAGTGGGGAATCAAACCCAGTTCTCCCAGATTAGAGTCTGCGCACTTAACCACTACACCATACTAGCGGAAGGGATGAGGTGGGATGCGTACAGCCACCGGGGAGATTTGCTCAGAAGGATTGCCTTAGCCCTGCTGCTGGCCCAGCCTCTGTGATGCCTTTAAATACAATCCCCCCCCAATACCAGACAGGCCGGTGTCTGTCAGGTGTAGGAGCAGGACCAGGGTACTTTAATCCATCAGGGACGCCACCCAGCAGGATCACCTTAGCGATGCCGCTGGCCCAGCCTCTCTGCTGGCCCAGCCTCCAAAACACTCCCCCCACCTCCTACACCTAACAGGTGGTTGTCTATCAGGTGCAGCAGCGGTTGCAGGGTGCTTAAAGCCACGAGGGAGCTCGCCCCAGCAGTAACACCTTAGTGATCCTGCCAGCCCTGCCTCCACACTGGCTTCTAACACTCCTCCCCCTCCCCACTCCCCCTCCTACACTGGACAGGCAGCTGCCTGTCAGGTGTAGGAGAGGAGGTGGGATGCTTACAGTCACCGGTGAGGTTTGCTCAGCAGGATTGCCTTAGCCCTGCTGCTGGCCCAGATTCTCTGATGCCTTTAAACATAATCCCCCCAACACCAGACAGGTGGGTGTCTGTCAGATGTAGGAGCAGGACCAGGGTACTTTAATCCATCAGGGATGCTGCCCCAGCAGGATCACCTCAGTGGTGCTGCTGGCCCAGCTTAGCCACACTCCCACCCACAATGGAAATATACCCCAATTTGTAGAAAACTGGTTTCCTTTATTAGGTTATTTAACCTCACACAATGTGGGTTCTATCTGATATCTGATTGCTCGGATGGTGTTTTGAATATGTAGTTATGTCCCAGTTCTAAAATGTAACATGAGAAGCACTTTTGTTTTTTTAAAAAAAGGCAGGTATGCCCTCCCCCCCAAATTCAATGCCCCTGCACCAAGAATCCCAAAATAAGGGGAGTGCATTCCTACCAGGATGTCAACTCTCCCACAAAGAGATGTCTGAGAAATATGACCCCTAAGGGGGTAAAAAAAGGGCAAAATGTGTTCCCCCAATTATTTTCCATGTGCCTGGCAGGCTGCTGCCTCCTTGCCTGCCCCCTCCCCCAATTGGTCAATTGTGTAGTTCAGAGTTCTGAGGTAAAACCTGCCTACTTGCACCCACCTCCCTTTGATTTCTCAGCTGTGGATCTCAATGTTCTGAGGTAAAAACACAGTTAGAAGAGACTGCAGACAGTTGAGGACAGTTACAGAAATGAGCTATTCAAGACTCCTGAACAGACATTTTTCAAAAAAGCCAGCATGGCGAATTAATGAATGTTTATGGGGAGATAGTAAAGGACCTTTCTAGGAGCCATTTCGCTGCATGCCTCCCTCATGAACCTGAAGAATTGCCCACCATATCACCACTCCCTCACACCAAACAACACAGTCTCCATATGAGCAAAACAATCCAGGAACACAAGTAGAGAGGCCATCACTTTCATGGAAGGTGGCAGGAATTGACTTAACAGATGACTGCTTCTTAAATGGACAGTTCTATGTGGCCTGCTCCAGAGTGAGCTCACCAAGCAGCCTGGTGATCCTAGCCCCTGAGGGCAGAACCACCAATGTGGTCTAGAGAGAGGTCCTTCAGTAGAGGGGAGGAAAAGTACGTATGTGTCACTTCCATTTTTTACACTACAGTCTTCTCCATTAGAATTCCTATAACAAATGTTACATTTCAGACTTCACATCATCAGTATTATGACTGGATTTATAGAATTTAAATACCGTAACGAAGTAGTAATTTCATACTTTTATAATAAGACCTGTGTACCTGAGAGGTAACTTTCTTTTCTATGGCCAGTGACAACCTTTAACTAAAGGGTGCTGACATGTATTAGGTCTGTGTCATAAGGATGTATACAGTTGCTATTTTTGCCTAACGTCATAGGATTCTTTTTCTTGGAAGAACATAAAAGCTTCATTTGGACTATGTAAAGTCAGCAGTAGCTTTCAGTACTGATATGGTTCTGCTTGGTGTGTACGTGTGTGTGAACTTAAGTTTATATAATTTTTATGAATATTAAGAGTTGCTATGAATCCTCAAAATTTTCCTTTGTGAAATTTGATGCTGAGTATTCATATTTTGAGATCATTATCATCATCACAATCTTTAGATCAGAGGTCAGTGTTTTATATCCAGTGATATCTGACTTCATATTTTAACTTCCATCATTGATATTTTATAGTATTTTCAGCAGTTCATAGCTGACATTGAGGTTGCAGTCTTGTGTGTGCAATGGTGCCTCTGGGAAGAATGAGTGGCTAGAAAAGCCATGAAAGGGGTCCTGGGGGAGGTGGAGTGCACAGTTTTTCATGTACCATGCAGACAGCCACAAAGCCCCTTTCCATGCTGCTTAAGAACATAAAAAAGAGCCCCGCTGGATCACACCAGTGGTCTATCTGGTCCAGCATTTGGTTTCACAGAGTGGCCAACTATTTCCTTCCTTACTGTCTCCCTCCTGCAAAGGGTTGCCTGGTGATAGAATACCAGGGGCAGAGACAAATCATTTGTTGGCGTGCCAATATAATCAGAGGTGACATCATTGTGCTGGGCTGACACTCTAGGATTCATCCAAAACTTAATTGTTAACTCCCCATTTCCCTCCTGCTGCTCTATCGAGCAGCATCAGGGGGCTCGCACTGGGAGGTATAGCAGGAGACCTGCGCCTCCCCACTCCAACCAGAGAGAAACATTAAAGCATGATGGACATGGCAGAACTGGGTATCTGTGTATCCTCTGCTTCACACAGGGAGATCAGAATGGTTATTTTACCCACACAACACCTCTGGAAAGTAGGTTAAGCTGTGAAGCAATGACTGGCTCAAGGTGCCTCAGTGAGCTTTGAAGTAGGCTCATCTAGAAAGGTGGACTGTAAATAAATAAGAAACACCTCTGTGTAATTGTTAATTTGCACAGCATAATTTATTAAAGTACACACTAGGACTGCAGGAAGTAAGTACTTACCATGCTGCCTGATTTGGGTACATCTCGAAATCTGTCTAGTGTTTGAAATTTCTGATTTAATTCCTGAAACAATTCCATGTGCCTCTTCCTCGTATGCATGACCTTCTGCAAAATGGAATATAATTGCTTAATATTTGACAATGAATCACAACATAGTTTTAAAAGAACCATTATTTCTTCCAACTTAATAAAGCAAATTGAATGTGTCTGGGCTGTCTCTTTTCTATAGACACAAGAAATGGAAATGGACAGCACTGGCTCCTGTTTTGTCTTTGTAATACACTTCCTGCATAGGGTGTGTTGCTTTTTCTCTCTGCCTTTACTGAACAGCCTAAACCAGGAGCTATTTCATTTGTCCCACTGCAGATGTGTCATGAATATAGCAGCCATCTCTGCAAAAGATCTTCTTTGTTTGTCAGTTAACCAATTTTTAAAGAAATGTGCACAACACTGAAAAAGTTAATGTTTTGGAAAATAGCACCATTCAATATTTAATAAGGTAAATGTGAAAGCACCAGTACTGCTTTGTGCAGTAACACAGTAAATGTAAAATAACATTTGTCTGGAATACAGCATCCAGACTTATCATTGTGATGGGTTATTGTGATATGGCAGCAATCAAGGAGCCCCACTAGAACGTATGTTCAGTCAACAGTAACCCCTACAGTGCAGGGTTTAACTGTTCTACAGACATGCCAAGGTATGCTCCATGTCAAACTGGACAAGACGGAAATTACAGGTCCTGCCCATCCTTAAAGGCTTAGTTGCAGGTAGGGATGCTAACCTCCAGGTGGGGCCTGCAGTTGTCCTGGAATGACAACTGACCTCTAGACAACAGCAGTGAGTTCCACTGGAGAAAAGGGCAGCTTCCAAGGGTGGATCATATGGCATCAACATCCCTGCTAAGCTCCCCCCCCAAACTCTGCCCTCCCTAGGCTCCCCCCTCCAAATCTTCAGGAATTTTCCAGCCCAGAGTTGGCAACCTTAGTTGCAGGTGCACCCAGGTGTTTTCCTTTAAAGGCCTATGCTGGGAGGCAGTTTTGATTTGTGAAACCACAAGGGGGCAGAAAGATTAACCATTTTCTCTCTGATTGGCTGTGATCCAAATGGGGGCCCTGTGTGCTTGCAATTATTTTTAATTTTTTATTGTAAATCAAGCCCCCAAACAGGAAAAGAAAACATAATTTGACAAGAATAATGGCAAGCCTATAAAAGGTTTCCGAATAAATATGTCCGTATGCAGTCATTGTCCATCTGTGATACAGTCAAATGTTGATAAAGTGGAAAGGTTCTTACTCCATCAGATTACTGGAGGTGGGCATTTATCTTTATAAATGTAAAATAAGCCTTTTAGTGACAGTAAGGGCACAAAGGGTCCATTTACACTGACCATCAGTTAGTCTTTTTACTAAAAAGGTGCTGTGATGTCCTAAACACACAGATAGACAGACAGACAGACAAACACACACACACTGCTGAACAGATTGCAGATTGAGGTCCATAGAAACAAACAAATATAAGATTTATGGCCATATTCCATTGCTTTGGAAAAATAAGATGATCTAGCTCCTTATTCCATTCTTTTCTGAGTCTTTGTATAGCACATTTATTAATCAACATCAAATATTCATACACAAATATTGTAGGCTAAGCTTTTTAGACAAATGGAGATCCATGATGAACACATGAAGTTGCCTTATACTGAATCAGACCTTTGATCCCTCAAGGGCTCATGTTTACTCAGACTGGCACTGCCTCTCCAGGAGAGGTCTTTCACATCACCTGCCACCTGATCCTTTTAGCTGGAGATGCTGGGGATTGAACCTAGTGTCAGCTATACTGCCATGATGGTTCAGGAGGCCATAGGCTTCCCTTTTCTGTGTACTAATTATTGCTGCATTCCTTCTGTGCTTCTTCTCTGCCGTAACACTGTTATCTGTAAGATGTGTAGGTGGTGTAGTGTCTGGAACTCAGGGAAGACCATGGGAGCGCTATCGGTTCCCAGCTCTGGCTCTAACGGTCTGGAGCTATTCTCCCACGTGCGGGAGTCCGGCTAATTGGCTTAGGGACGGGGTGTGTGTGCATACGAATGCCCAATATCCCATTATGCTTGTAGGGGTGACGCCATTCTTAACAGTGCTTCTGTTAATGCATCTATAGCTCTTCAATAAAGTATAACCTTTCTGATAAGTGTGTACTCCGTTGCTGGCTGTGGAACCTGACACCTAGGATCTTCGGCATGTGAAGCAGATGTTCTACTACTGAGCCTCAACCCCTCTCATGATCTTTTTTTTGCCTAGTTTGATCCTCTGGTTCCTGTTTATCTCTATTATCTTTCTTTTTAGGTTGATTGTAGCATATAAAATTGATTGGTTTCTTTGGGCCAACCCAGTTTGCAGCACTAGCACAGGGAAACATTTCTTGGAAGGACAGATTGATTGTACCAGTGATTTACTCTGACTGGTACTGAAAAGTTTATGAAAATGTATGTGTGCAACTCTTTTCAGCCAACAAACTTCAAACAGGAAGAACCAATCTTCCCATATGGTCAATATTTTTGATTTATAAATTTTGACAATACATGTAGCAGGATTCAAGGAACATGAAATGCATTACACAATTTCAATAAATAACACAAACTGAGTTAGTTTTTATGAACGGGCCAATATCTTCCAACACAAAGAGAAAGGCTTGTTCTGTGATATGTCCAACAATAGCAGATATGTAATGAAAAAGTTCTGCCCTAGATTAGGACTGGTTAATGTGTTAATACATTATTTTCTGCAACCCCCGTGGCTGACATGAAACAAAGGGGTGCTTTTAGAATGCCACCGGGCCACATTTTCATGGAAAATGGAATCTGTTGCAAAACTGTTACTGGCATTCAGAATGCTGAACTCTGATGAACTAAACTGGATTTTTACTGTCTGTGAAACCTAAACTTTCTCAGGATCGTGATGTACCATATGGCAATGCATGTGGGGAAATGAAGGGAGGTGAGGACGATGACAAATGGAGCCTCCCCCTCTTTGTGACCATGTGAGTTTGTGTCACAAATAACTCTGCTTTTCAGAGCCTTCAAGTGACTGATGTTATAGTGAATGCTTCCCTCTAAATGATACAGACTACAGTCTTTTCACTTGGGGGGAGGCTTGTGTAGTTTCCCTATTGCAGCAGCTGCTGCTGTGGCTGCCAATGCCATGCAACAGAACAAGGCTTTCACATGACAAGATTCCCTGTAGTTTCTTTGCCCCAGTCCCCTGGCACTGGCTATCCACACACACACCCAGCTACTGAATATTGCTATATTATTATCATAATATAGCAAAATATGTATCGGGCTCTTTGAATTCCCAGTTTTAAATTTTAAAAATGTCTCTAGCTTCTTTCCTTGAAGAGTTACACTTTTCCACTTATATCTCTGCAATGAAAAGGGTTAGAGACTTATTTTTTTTAAATGAAAGCTGGGAATTCAGAGAACTTGATACACAGATCATTATACATTGTAATAATATTTAATTACAGATCTTTTAAAAAACAAACAAACCTTCCAGTGGCAAGGAGGGGGAAATGGCCATTGCAAGGGCAGGGAAAAAGGCTGCCATGCAGGTAGGAATGGAACAATTCAAACTTTCTTACTGACATGGCAGCCATCCAGGTTTTAATCCAACCTTTTTTCAAATATTCACAGCAAAGCAGGTTTGGGAAAGATTGGAAAGAATCCTGGGAAACTCTGGGAAGTGCACAGATGCACCAGAATGATATGGGGAAGCAGAAACCATCCCACACACAAATCAACAGCATTGAACTTGGGGTAAATAACCTGTATAGAAATGACTAATTCATCATCATCAGGGTATGTAAAGGCAATTCAGGAAAAATGTTTTCACAAGGTATCATTCCTCATTTGAAAGTAATAAACATGCGTAGGACCACCTGTACAAGTACTTATTAGATTGTGATGTCCTGTGGAAATGGTGAGTGTTGTTTCAAGCAAATTAGCACAGGATAAGGGATTATTAGAGCAACTCCGAATTTAAGGAGGTATCTTGGTAGATTAAATTTCTGATGCTAAACGCAGGAACATCATGATTCACAATCTGGGCATAAGACCATAGAAAGCAATTATAAACCAATTAACCTCAAAAGAAATGTGGGGAGAGAACAGGAAACAGTTCTGCAGGATTCAGAGGGAGTCTTCTTGCAAAACATCATGTGTCAGTGAGATAGCTGACCTAGATTTATGAAGGTTGTCTTGCATAAGCAACAAGCTGGAGATTTGCAAGATATTAAACCTACAGCTGCTAATGCTACGTAGCCATCTCATCCCTATATAAATTATAGAAGTGTCTCAGAAGACCGGTTCCACTTCCCAGATGCATATGGGCTTAGGTGAGGAGTCCCTCTGCAGGAAGTGAGACATATTTTGCAGAGTTTATTTTCTTTAACACAAAATGTCACAGGACAGCACATGAAAAGCTGCAATCAAGAACAGTAACTGGGAGAAAACTGAACAAAAGTGAACATTTCATGGCAAATGTGGGCAAGCTAGGTCTCTAAGAGCCAAACAACATGTTACAGAGGGGCACAGGCAGGCATGGGATAATAATTTGGGAATGGTGCCTAAGGAGGACAGGGTTCAGGGAGTAAAGGAAGCTCAATGGGTACCCGATGCCATAGATTTCCCCCCTCCAAAGCTGCCATTTCCTCCAACAGATTTTATCTCTGTCATCTAGGCCCCACCCTGAGGCTGGTAACCCTACTATTATCCATAGGACACTAATTTGCTGACAATTTCCAACAAAACCCACATGATTTAACTAAGCATAGTCCTGGGAGATTAGTGGACAGAAATAAACTGAATGGTGGCCTTTTGGGGTGCTTATAATGGGTTACAAACACTGTCTGCACTGCTGAAAACATCAGCCTTGTATCTCCTCATCCTCCTCTTTCCTGGTAATTACAGAGAAGCAAACAGTTGCCATGACGTTATGTGCTCGGTTTCTCTGCCTCTGCAAGCAATAGCCTATGGGTGGGGCGAGAAAACTTCACATTCTTTTTTTATCCCACCTGAGCTGTTTGAAGGCAGGGTAGATACTTTGGTAACAGACAAGCTAATTTGTTATGGGAGGGAAGGCAGCACGGTATATAGCCTGATTTTGTCAGATCTTGGAAGCTAAGCAGGGTCGGTACTTGCAGGGGAGACTACCAAGGAAGACTCTGCAGAAAAAGGCAGTGGCAAACCACCTCTGCTTGTCACTTGCCTTGAAAACGTCTTGCTGGGGTCTCCATAAATTGGCTGCAACTGAATGACACTTTATGCAGAGACACTTTGTTATACTATGGGTGTGTTCAGACGGCGTGCTGAGAGCGGTTTAAAGTGGTCCGGTTCTGACGCGATTATTTTTGATCTGGATAATCGTGATCACACTTACCTCCCTTATCCTGCCTCACCGCGCAGTCACATCACTCCCCGGCATCTACACTACCACGCATGGGAGCATGTGTCGGTGGGTGTGTTTAAATTTTTTTCTCCGTTTGCGCATGCGCATAGGCACTCATCCATAGAATGGGGCGAAACTACCATGGCGAATGCGCAGAACCAACAGGGCGAATCAATCCAACTCCTCCAACAAAAGACTTCCCTTTAAACGTTTGACCCAAAAATGGCCTCCGTGAGATTCCGAACTCATCTAAACGCTAAAACAAGTGACCGTTTACATTTCAGTTTTCTAAACATGGTAGCAGAGCTCTGCCTATGTGCACACCGCCGATGCATAAAAAATGGCAGGTGAAAAGCAGAAGCCTTGGGCAGCTTTTGAGCAGGGAGGGTGTTTAAACTGGAAGTGGCTTGACACCGGAGGAGCGATCACACAGGGGAAAAATGCAGCTTTAAACAGGAGAGCTGAGAAAACACCACTTTGGGACCTGGTAACAAAATATTCCGGGTTAAAGGGGTTTTGAGCCAGAAGCCAACGGCTGGGGACAGGAGGCAGATGTTGACTGTCTGATCGTGCATATAAAATCTGTTGCTCAGCCTAAGTATGGAATCGGCCTAAATATTCATTACTGTTTTTATTTTGTGAATATTTTAGGTATGTGTAATTGTCTGTGGAGTAAACTCTCCAAGTGTTGCAGTGCTTTCTGTAGTGAATAGGACAAGGTCCTCCCTGGCATGGAAGATTTCCAGTTGTTCTCTCAGAGGACAGGATTTTTTTTCTTTTCAACATGGCCTCATGTGTGGATATTTAAATCCATGGATGGGTGCCATGCTGAGAGAAGGAAGTTTTGTGCAAACTTAGGGAACTCCCAGGTTTTCAGAAAAATCCCACATCTTTTCAAAAGGGGGGATTGCAACCTCCCAAATGAACAACATATGGACAGTGCAGTGGGCAAGCGAGGCAGGCAGGCAAGACAAAAGGGAGGAGGAGTGGGAGCTGCGGCCACAACTCACCACCTGTTGTCAAGGTAGTGACACTGCAAGTATGAGGAGGAGGGGGAAGAGGGTGGATGAAGAGGAGCAAGCAGTTTAGGAACTGCTGACATCCCCCTCACTGAGGTGGTGACACTGAAGTGGGTGGTGGAGGATGAGTGAGATGATTGGGAGTTGCCGTCACTGCCTCCACCGAGGTGGGCAGACACAGTGGGTGGCAGGTGGGCAGAGTGGTGGGGAGGCGGGAGAGAGGGAGAGTGAATAGGGCGCACACCTATTCATTTCAGCTGCCATCTCCTCAGTTTCTCCTCCTCAGCCCAGCCAAGAAACAGGGCAAGAAACTAGCCGTGTCACCTTCTCCATCCCCACCCACAGCACTTCGGCAAGCCAGCTTGAGTTGGGGCTGATGGCAGAAGCTGGCTGTGGGGAGGGCCTGTGGGGTTAGTGCACAGAGTTGCCACAGCCTCCAGGAGGGAAGGAAGCTTCCTGGGGAAGGAGATGTGTGATGCATACTGGCACTGTTTCTTTCCCTCCTGGGGAAACAGCAGAGAATATGAAGGAGGAATGTTAGGTGGAAGCGGGGAGGGGGAGAGTGCAGAGGGACATGAAAAGGGGGGAATTTCCCCTTGAGTTTCTCACAGGTCTCCACTTGTAATAATGCTACTGCTACTTTGCTCTCGCTCCAAGTGGGTTTTTTTTAAAAGAAAAGACAAAGTCTTTGGGAAGCCATAGTCTCACCTGGAAGCCCTCTCCCAATACTAGCAGACATATGGGCTGTGTTGACTCATCCATGGGGGAAATGCAGCCTACTTACGCCCCGAGATGCTCTCTTACTATTATTTTAGACATGCTACGATTAAGCACTGGTGTGATACACAATTTCTGCCATGCCTGACTGAAATTTGGGACTGAATTTCACTTATTAGTTTGAACTAACCAGCAAAATCTTTATGTAGCTCCAATATGATTTAAAATGCCAAGATCTTTCCCTGGGATTCTTTATTTGGCTTCTAAAGATATGATGAAAAACACAGAAAATGGCAGGTGAATTTCCTACTGTTCCCCAGAAATATTTCTCCTCATAAGTCATGCTCCCAGTTTGGTGTAGTGGTGAAGAGTGGCAGGATTCTAAGCCCCCTGCCACATGGGGGGGGGAGCACGGGCAAAGTGCAGCTTTTGAAAGCCGCACCAAAAGAGACACGCGGTGGCAGGATTACATAGATCCCCTGAACCGCCGCACAGTTCCTCCCTGGCACGATCAGATGCCGGGGGGAGGGGGGAAGCCACTGAAGACAGAGCGCAGCAGCCAAACTGCGCATGTGTGCACATGTGCAGTTCAGCCGGGAGCCTGGATTGCTCCGGACGACGGGCGCGCCGGCGATCCCACGGCCGCGCTTGATGCGGCGTTCCTGGTAAGCCCTCCTCTGTAGGAGGTTCTTTTTTGCAGCGGGTTTTCCGGCTTTAGGGACGGATCGGGGACGGGTGTGCACCGCTTCCCAGATGTTGCGGTGAGATCACGCCCGTTTGCTGCGCCCCCGATCCGTCCCTCTCCCGGGCCAAAACCTTCCGTGTGACCGGGACCTAATTTGGAGAACCAGGCTTGAGTCCCCACTCCTCCACCTGAAGCCAGCTGGGTGACCTTGGGCCAGTCACAGCTCTCTCAGAACTCTCTCAGCCCCACCTACCTCACAAGGTGACTGTAGTGAGGAGAGGAAGGGAATGAAATTGTAAGCTGCTTTGAGACTCCTTTGGGTACTGAAGGGTGGGGTATAAACCAATTCTTTTCCCACAAAACCTTAGCAGGAGATGCATTTGATACTGCGACTCCATTTCACACAGAGGCTTTGGAGAGCAAGTTTTCCCCTCCATCATGCCCACTGAATAGAGAGTCTTGCTTGTAACTATAAATAGCTGCTATGGATGTACACACCACAAATCTGATGAAGTGATCTCTGACTCACAAATGTTTGTACTGGAATAATTTTTTTTGGTCTTTAAGGTGCCACGGGACTTCTATTTTATTTTTCTGCAACAGACCAACTCTGGAATAACCTTCCTAAAATAATATTCATGTGTCTGAGGAAGTGTGTGTGCACATGAAAGCTCGTACCCTGAATAAAACTTTGTTGGTCTTAAAGGTGCCACTGGACTCAAACTGTGTTCTTTCTGGACTTCTTTTTCTACATTTAGTTCTGATTCTGAGTCACTTCTGTATTCACTAAGCACGCTAAAATATGTGCTAAATGCTGAATGTTCTGAGTCACCCCATAGTACCAGAGCTTGGCTGGGTTCTCTTTTTTCTCTGCCCTACCCAATGAGACAAAAGAAGGCATAGGCTGCTCTAGAATGCAAACAGAAGGCAGTGGGCAACCGTTTCCTAGCTATGTGTGGAAGATAATTGACTGGGACATAATCGCAGGCAATTTCCTGGGGAATAAACTGGTCTAGGCTCAAGCCATAGGTGCCTCTCCAGCTAAGGGAGGATCACATTGAGCTCCCGGCACTGCTGACGCTGATCTTGGGCATCCTAATCCGGATGCTCAAACCATGTATGTGGGCCTCAGAGCAACTGGAAAACTGTAAGTGGCAACTCTATTCCAGTTACATTGCCATACATGCCCCTCATATGTTGCCATAGTGATGTTTGTGGTTCCCTGGGTCAATGCTGCTTCCCATTAAGTTCCAAAAGACACCACAGTTGGAAAACTTAACAAAATATACAGGCATTTTTATAAACACTTTGATAGACAACTGAAAATATGTCACAGGATGACTGATAAAGGAGAACAAAATGTTTGGACTTGCATGGTATTATTTATCAGATGCGGAAATCTGCTCTCCTTAGCAATAGGAAGGATGTCTTCAAATCAGTTGCCATAGAGAAAAATTCTAAGAAAGAACCACACTGAATTTCTGACCTTATAAATGGAAGTGTGTGACTCACAATTCCTATGCAGTTCTGTGATTACATAATTTTCCTTATACTTAAACAAATTGTAATTGCTTGATTGGTTGGTTAATGCATCATATTCTTCCTACTTGGTATTTAGTTTCATAAAAATTGTTAAATTGGGCGCCTTTAAAAAGTTTTTTTTTCTTTTTGAGCACGGACAAAGTGGGCATAGCAATTGCAGTCTAGTGAGTCCAAAATCGGCAATGCTTTGTATATTTTCTTTGTCTCACGTGGCAAAAATAGCCCTGTGGCAACAATAGTTCTGGGGATATTAAGGCACGGAGGGGGAAGGAATGGGAATGTGCAGCAGGCTTCAGTCTCCCTCAATGGGTAGAGGTTGGGGCAAGGTCATCAAGCCCAGTTCCTCCTCCATGCCTTGATTTGATTTATTTAATTTGTATACTGCCCCTCCCAGCCAAGGCCAGCTCAGGGCAGCTTACAGAACAGAGTAAAAATTCCAAGAATACATATAAAAACACAGCAACAGTTAATATAAATACAATATTAAAACCAAGCAGATAATAAAGTGCTAGCATAGTTCTTCACTTTTAATGTCAGCTCCATTGGTCTGCTTCAGTTGCTTTGCTTCAGTTGTTTTTTTTGGAGGGGGGGGTTGGTTCGGGCAATAATTAAAGGGACCAGCGGATCAGGGCTCTTCCACCACACAGTGTCAATTGTTGTTGGTAATGGTAGTGGTGATCAGTGTTCCCTCTAAGCTGAGTTAGTGTGAGCTAGCTCACAGTTTTTTAGCCTCCAGCTCACACATTTTGTCTTAGCCCAGGAAGGATTGTTCCAGAGCAAACTAATTTATGCAGCAGCCAAATTACTCACTCACAACTTTAATGCCAGTAGCTCACAAAGTAGAATTTTTGCTCACAAGACTCCACAGCTTAGAGGGAGCATTGGTGGTTCCGTGGTGGTAGTGGTGGCAGCTCTAAAGGCTTGGTGGAAGAGCTCCGTTTTACAGGCCCTGCAGAACTGTAGAAGGTCCCGCAGGGCCCTGATCTCCTCTGGGAGCTCATTCCACCAGAGTGGAAAGCCCTGGCCCTACTTCTGGTTCTTACCTTTAACACCCTTTATGGCCAGGGACCTACATAACTGAGGGACCACCTTTCCCCATATGTACCCCAGAGAGTGCTGCGATCAGGGACCCAGAATCGGCTGGTCCTCCCAAGCATTAAGGAGGCCAGGTTGAGGACAACTAGGGCCTTGATACCCCAGAATCATCACCCACAAAAAGATAATGTTTCTAGAAAAGAGCAGAATCATACTCCATCAGTGCTTTTGTGTCTCTACTTGAACTGGTTTGGTATTTCTGTAGCACCAGGCACAGTTTCTTCTTGGGACATATTTATTATCAGTCTTCTCAACATTCCTGGGAAGGGGACATGGCTCCGTAGTAGAACACCTGCATGGCAGGCAAAAGGTTCAGTCCCTGGTAACTCCAGTTAAAAGGTGATGTTGTGGTGATCGTATACAAACAGAATAGGGATTCTGCTTCTTTAAAGGGCTCCAGAACAGGGGTCCTTCCTGGGCTAAGACAAAAATGTGTGATCTCCTCCTCATTCCCCCCTCCCCTCCTCTCTCCAGCCAGTAGTCTGAGGGCAGCTCCCTAGCGAGGACAGGCATTCCCCTGGCATACTCATCCCATCATAGGACAACTTGGAGCCGGGTTAAAAAGCCACTATGTCACAGTGGTGTTTTTGGTTCCCTGCGCATTCATTGCGCATGGCTGGATGTCTGAATGTAGGGGAGCGTGCACAGAATGGATCTGGCAGTCTGAACCTGCAGATGCGTTCCCACTAGAGAGGTTTTTTGAATTTTTGCCTTTATGCATGCACATGTGCACTTATGCACATGCATGCGCACACATGCATTTTGAAAAATTTCCAGGCAGCGCACTCTGTGGCTGAGGCACTGCAGTAATGTGGATACTTGACCACGGGATGTCTGCGTGGGTAACCCGCAGCAGGGTGTGTCATCTGGATATATGCCCTGCAACACTTTAAACCAGTACAATTAGAGGCGGCACCATATCAGGCCAAGCTGCCTGTGTGACCACAGCCTTAGAGCACTTAAAGATGGCCTTAAATAGAGTCACCTTAGATGGAACCTGATATTCTGCGGTGGATGAAGAAGAAGAAAAGGTAACTGGGTACTAAGCATCCTCTATGGAGGTAATACATGCACAAAGCTACCAATTATAATGGATTCCTGCTTTCACAAGATTTCCCATTCCACAGTCTGTGCTTCTGCCTCAGTTCCTGGCAATGTAGTGAAGCCCAAACAGCTTTATAACCATCATCCCCAAATCTAGTCCATAGTCTAAATTTTGAGGCTACTGGGCAATTTTACCAATTTCCAGAAAAACATCAGGCCATAGAATACTTTCCTGTGCTGGTGATCCATTAACCCTTGTGTTGCTGTAATACACTCCAGATCAGATCATTTTGGTGACTCGCATCCGGTTAACGTAAAATGCATATTTAATTTTACTTATGATGAATGAAAAATCTGTCCTACATATTAAGAACATTCACTGCGTAATCAAACATCGTCCTGCAGTCATGGGAGGAAGTCAGGTTCTAGTTTTCAGGTGCATACCATGACCCTCTTCTTAGTAAGTCTAGTTGGAGGTGACAATGTATATTTCTTGGACTTGAGGCACTTAATTAAGGAAAATTAATGAAATTGCTATCCCCCCCCCCATTCTCTGCCTCAGAAAGAAACCCATGCGTTTCAATTAGCACTAGAGACAAAGCTGAGTAACTGCTGGAATTTATATGTTCAAAAGGAGACTGCTTTTAGCCCAATAACCTTGGTTCAACTTGAGATATTTGTTCTATTTATCATAGCTTAATATATTCTCTGTAATCCACTCACACATAGTGGAACATTTATACCACACTCCAAACACCAATTTTTCTTCCTCTCCTCTTTTAACATTTTTATACTAAAAAGGTAGCCTTAAGAAGAATTCTGGAGAACTTGAGAAAAATTGCTCATTACTTATGACATTTTAGCAGGTCCTATTAAAAAGATATTACACCAATGTTATTTTTGATTTTTTCCCCTTAAGGACCCATAGCAGCTTCCTTAGAGAGTACAGTTACTGTTTTTGACATAGCGTTATTATCAGGTAAATGATAATGGTAAAGTAGAATCTTTCCAGAAATGCAAGGGTCTTCACAGCATATCTTGCACTGTTTACCATCTGTGCCTGTTCACATCAATATGGATGACTTTTCAAATTACAGCTAGTACATGCTTCTCAAAGGATGATAAAATGATCCCTAAGTGTATATTGGCTAGGCAAACATTTTGAGGCCTCAGCTTCACAAGAACACATAATTAATTATATCAGGTATTTAACTTACATGAACAGGAAGCTTATGTGTAAACCAACTTCCCACAAATCTTTAATATTCACTGAACCACCAGAAGTGAATGTGTGTTTGTGTGAGTATGTGCGTGTGGAGGTTAATGTTCTGCACATCTCCACTCTTAACATATTTCTTGAAAGTAGCATCCACGGAAGCCAATAATACTTACTGTAAGGTAACAGCTGTCAGCTCAGCGGGGTGTTAACCCAATAAACCCCACTAATCTCATACATATTTTGTCTTGTGAGTGATTATGTCTAAGATTCAAGTAGCACCCTCATTGTACCTGGAGATAAAAATCAACTAAATAATAAAGCCCATGCTTACCACCACTTTCTAACATTCAGAAGGACAACAGTGCAATCCTGTGCCAAGTTACCCCACTCTAAGCTCACGGAATTCAATGATCATAGACTGGAGTAACACTGCATAGGACTGCATTGTACATGTAAATGCCAGATGTCCTGAAGGCAGATGATTATTGACTGCCCTTCCCAGAAACCAGGCTCAAGGCAGTTTACAGTGATATAAAACCAGCAAAGGAACAATTAAAATGATAAAACATTAGATTCTAGAAAAAAACCAAGATGGCATCCGAGTCTGAGTATCAAAGCAGGTGCTTACAATGTTTATTATGAAGGAACCAGGGACAAAGCAAAAAGTTTGCATGCAGAAGGTTCAAGGTTTCTCCATTTTATAGGGTGCCATCTAGGAAGGCTGGGAGCTTGGAGAAACCTTGCGAGTCAGAGACAGTACAGAATGAAATGGACCAATGTTTGTAAGTTTCATAACCGACCTGTAGGTTTGGTCCCCACTGGTGACTTTGGTAATTCTATCTCCACTGAGGTCCCAGGAGGCCAGAAATACTAGGGATAAATGGGGATGGGATGCGTGTATGACTTCCTCCACTACTTCAAAGTCCACTGCAGCATGCAATGGGTCTTGCTCATTATTAGTTGAAACCTGTCCTGGCTAATGCCTTGACAGCTGGCAGGGGGTTTCTTTTATCCAACCTCAGAGTTCAACAATGGCTATCTTGCAGTGCAAGTTTTTAAAGGCACACTGGTATGTAAATGAGATCCAGGCTTCTCTTCTCATGGGTGAAGCCATAATCCTTAAGAGAGATGGCATTGGCCACTTCAAAATAATTGATAGATTTAATTTATGGGAAGGGGAGGGGGAATGATTCTGGCACCTCTGAACAGAAGATATGGAGCTTAGGAAATAGCTTTTACCTTTAAATCCCTAAAAGGTGATTTGAATTTTTATTTGCATTTTGTAATGTTCTTTGAATCTCAGCAAGAAAGGGAGACTATAAGGTAAGCAAGCAAATAAACAAATCTGGGACAAAGGGCAATCTTACAAAGACAAAAAAGAAGCCGTGGTACAAACATAGCCTACCTTTTCGTTTAAGAAGTATCTTCAAACGTTTTAAAAACAAAATCACATCACCAAAATGACAAATGAATTCCACAAGCAATACACAATTGATTCAGCTGCTGTACGAAACTTTTGAAGAAGTCCACTACTGTTAAGGAGCTCACTTGAATCAGATGGGTGTGGCTTGATACGTAAATGACAACAAGCAACTTTCCCTGGAGAGCAACCAAGGAGAATGCTCTCTCCAGTAACTATCTGCCCAATCTCTAAAAAGTGATTAAACAAGGCCTCAGAAGAAGGAAATGGAAGAAAGCCATCCTTTAGGTACCCTTGGGCCAGACTCAGTGGAGCAAAACATGCACCACATGAGGTTTACGACACAGTGAAAACATCTCATTGTCCCATATAAAAGAAATGTATTAAAGCAAACCTATCACATTCATTTTGCTTTAAATCAAAAACACTTTGAACTAGCAGCAATAATATAGGTAAACTTACTTCAAAGTCGAGGTCCGAATAACGCGATTTTCTTCTCTAATAAACATAGGAGAGGGGGAAAAAACACTGTGTATTAACTTAATTTTGAACTGTACATCTGAACATTTCTATTTTCCTTTATTTAATACTGATATTTTTAGCTTAGTGTCATTTAACATTTGGTGGAACCATAGCAGTATGTCATACCAGATTCCATTTGCTTACCACATAGGGGACCTCCGTAATCAAGACACCGTTTGTTAAATTACTGCTCCAATTTTTGCAAAAGCAAGAGATTACAGATAGTGTCCCAAACTAAGTACTTAGAATAGTTCTTTTCTACTACCAGGTAGCTTTCACAGTCACAGATCCACATGGGTCATGTCTCTATAGATAATGGTCAATAATTTTTTCAAATCACGGTTGATATTTTTAAAGGCAAAACCAAATATATGTTTGCTGTGCAGCTACCCCTTTGCTTGTGTTTAACTGTGTAGATCTACCCTAGAAAAACCTGCTTACTACACACTGCCATCTGGCCATCTTCTGACAAGAAAGCTTTTAAAAGTTAGCCATCTCAAAACATTATTAATGCTAATTGCCCAATTTGTTATTTCGGAGATTCCAATGAAATCCCCCCCCCTTCTCCAAGAATCCCCTATACCGCCTGCTTTCTGGCCCAACACTTTCATCTCTGTAGCTGCATTATTTTAAGTGCTACTAAACATATGAAACTACTTTATACCAAGTCAAATCATTGGCCATCTAACTCAGTATTATGTATAACTAGCAACTGCTCCAAAGTTCTGAGGTGGATATGCTGCTGAGGTTCTTTTGTATGAGGATGCCAGGGAAGGACAGACTGGGAGAGGAAAATGGCCCTGAAAAAGGTCTCCACACCAACCCCAAAGAGGAAGGAAGAGGCAACTTCACCAGAAACTTTTTTCCAAAGTCCCCCATGGGGCTTGGATGGCCTGGGAGCTCCCCTGTGCAGAACTTGGGTGTTACCTGACCTGGGCCATGCACCGCCTCCCCTGGGCTGTACAGGCCTTGGGAAAACCACACAGGCCTCAGGTGAGCAGAGCATTACCACCACCAGGCTATGCAGACTTTGGCTGGACCTCCCTGAGCCAAGCAGGTCTCTGGAAAGCTGGGAACCTCCATACATTGGGGGACTGTGTTGCTTGCCTCCCAAAGCAGGTCCTTATTGCCACTGGACTGACCTGGTCCAAGTGGGGAGATGTCATAATGGCAGATTCACCCCTGGTGCCAGAGACTGAAACAGAACCTTCTATATTCAAAGCATGTATTTGTCTACTAAGTCATGTCCTCTCCACCTAAAAACAGGGCTTCCAAATCTAGATTTGGGGATTCCTGGACATCTGGGAATGTTGCCGGGGAGGGGGGAATTCACTGGGGGGGGGGGATGCGATGCCATATAGTCCACACTCCAAAATATTTGTTTTCTCCAGGGAAACTGATCTCTGTTGTCTGGAGCTCAGCCATAATTCTATGAGGACTTCAGGCCCCACCTTGGGCTTTGTGACTCTACCTAAAATGGGTTGTCATAAGGGAACTAGAGGTGGTCAGTCATTGGCTGGCCACTCTTGGGAGCAATTGAGGGTGTGTGCAGAAATTGCCATTCCATGATGATCTAGGAAATCTCCAAATCTCTATGATTTCTACCAGAGATTTGGGAACTCCTAGAATGCTGCATGATGCTGTGATGCCACTTTTGGGTACAAACCTAGACGTGATGTCATGACATCATGTGATGCCAACCCCTTGTTTTTTACCACTGTCCCATCAAGCAGCAGTGGGAACCCAGAGGCCAGTGTGGGAGGCAGCACAACACAGCAGAAAACCTGGCAGCCCTAATAGTGAACCCGTAACTCACTTTGGAAACCAAAACACCCGGAGGGGATAAAGTCATGCCTTGAATCTGGTGCCTGTCACATTACTCTTGCAAAATTAAACATTACAAAGGGATTAAGTTATTTAGGATTAAGATCCTAAGGTGCTGTTCAATTGGTGCAGCAGCAGTTCCTCTATTTGAATGGCTTTTCTGGATGCAGAGGAGAAGAGGGAGATTTTCACCAGTTCCCTTTTCCTACTGTAGGCTCCCAATTTGCTCCCCATGGTGTTCTTCCTAATGAAGGCGGGGGATGAAGGTTCCAGTGAGAGAGGGAGGTGGAGAAGTTGACTTCCAGCATGACTCCACAAGTGCTGCTAAGGATCCAAGCAATAATTTCTTTTGATTACTCAAGCCAGAAAGTAAAGTTGTTACTGCTCAATTCTATCCAAGTTTGTTCAAAAGTGCGTCCACTACCCTGAGTTCGACTAGGCTTATTCTCAACTATGCACAAGACTGCAGCCTTAGTGGTAAAACAATAGTAGTTGAAAGGCAAAGCCTGAGTTTTCCCTTATTTCTTAATTAAAGAGACTATTAAAATAAATGCTAGATCAGCTGTGCCACAAAAAGGAAGGTTTAAACCTTGGACAAAGGTTTAAACATTGAGAATGATGATGTTTTGCCAAATACGGCCGTAGAGGGAGAGACAATTTCTTCAGACATCACACAGTGCATGTAGCCCCATGAAGGCAACTGCTGAGTCAGTAGTTAATTAGGTGGTTTAAATTGTCATTTTGAAACAATTTGCAACATCATTTTTACCAATGTATTTGACAGCCTGTTATGAATCCAACACAGAAGGGTGTAGTCTGTTGAAGCTGGTATGTTGGGGTGTGTGTATGGAATGACAGGGTTAGAACATACTTTGCATTCTGCTTGCTTGTTTGCTCACAAGTGAGGCAAGTATTGCAGCTTTATGCATGTATGGGCAGAACTGTGTGATTAGGCTTATGTGCCCACTGGACTCCAGTGGCAGCTTAAGCTTCATGGTAAAGATGGGCAAGTTCCACACTGTACCAACCTTCCTGCAATGCAGTTTGTTTGGCTAGTCGTCACAGCTGGAAGCCTGGCTGTGAAGTGTACCATTTATATGCACTGTAACTTTGAAAGTGTATGTGCATTTCAAACATTTCAAGTGGGAGTTATCCATTTAACTCTGCATTACAGAAGAGCCATGTGCTATGACTTTGCCTTTCTGATATGCACATGATGAGACCAAGGGTGAATGTTCCACAAGAAAAGGAACAGTCTGCAGCTATGCATCAGAACAGAAAGACAGTAATGTGGTATGATTCTGAGCCAAAGGTTGCATTTGCTTGCTAGAACAAACGGCAGGTGTGGATGGGGGAGAGTCTTCCTGAATTTTTTAAAATTGTGCAACAAGAGGACTATCTAGTTGGCCTTATGCACACATCCGTGAACAGTGCCCCCCCCCATGAGTGCTGTGGGTTGCCAAGGGGGTAATGTTTTTGCATGTGGGTGACAGGAAAGTCCCATACCCACTGGGGAGGAGGAAGATGCAGTTGGCAAATGTTCATTACATGCACAGTTGTTTAATAGTTGTGGGGTACCTAATGGGTTGGATCCAGCCACAAGGCGTTTGTTCAGGCAGGTTCTGCGATACCCATCACAGCTTTTTGGGGCGGCAAAAGGGGACATGAAGCTGATTTTATACTGAATCAGGCCATTGGTAAGTACTGTCTACTTAGACTGGCAGCACCTCTCCAGGGTCCCAGGTAGAGGTCTTTCACATCATCTGCTCCCTGGTCCGTTGAGCTGGAGATGCTGGGGATTGAACCTGGGACTTTCTGCATGAAAGCAGGTGCTCTACCACTGAGCCACAGCTCCTCCCGTTTTCACCTGTGGATCTACCCCAATGTTCTTCCATCAAATGTGTGTCAATAGCAGGGAAATAATTTTTTTCAGTTGGACAACTGAAACCAGCACCTGCCCAAAATGCTGGAGTGTTGTAGTACACACATTTCACACATGTTTAAATTGTATTTTTGCTTTATTTTGTAAGCTGCCTTGAAAGTCCCAGATATAGGAGAAAAGCATAGCACAAATGTTTAAGTAATAAATAAATAAATTCTAAGAGTGATTTAGGGCAAATGGTCTAACAATGGGCATGATAAATGTACTAAATGGAAAATAAGTTTCTAATTGTTCTGGTTTAGTTTTAAGGGGGGGAAATGATATGGAATGATAGGGAATGAATGCATACCATGAATACTCTTAATACACTGAGCTGCCTCCTAGAATTTATTTAATAATACCCTCTTGATGATGTGATAGTTTGGTGTTATTTCAGAAGACAAACATGCATGGGGGAAAGAACTACCATAACTGTGTTTACGTGGGTCGGGGGGAATTAGAATTAACCCTCTTTCTTTTTCTTTTTTTTTGCAAAGTCTTCGATATTATTTCAGCTGTATGGATTCTGAAAATGTGTGAGTCATGGTCGTTCTGTGGCCCTTTGGTACCTCTGGCACCTATGCTCTATTCAGATTTTGCATGGAAGTAATTAAAACTCTTGGTACCGGCTTCTGTTTCCAAGGCACAAATGTGTGCTCAATCCAACTCAAACTCTATTGTCTCTGAGGTTCAATATTTTCAAGCACAGCATGTATCTGTGGCATAGTGGAGCTGCCACTTTCTGCTAACCCCTTCACAATTATCCGCTGTTTTAGGAAGCAATGAGAGAACTTCAAGGAAGACAGCAATTTAGTCATAAAGCCAGGCCCGTAGCCAAGATTTTTTAAGTCGGGGGGCATTTTAATTTCTCGGGGGGCACTGGTTAACTTAATTAAAGGTGATTTAATTAACTCCCTCTGCCTCCCAGCCCCCAAATGGAGGCTGAAAAGTTTCAAGTGTGCTTATTTCCTGCGGGGGGGGGGGGATTGTTTGTTTGTTTGCTACGGAGGGATTAGGCAACTGGTGCTAAAGATCTCCCAGGATCATTCCTTGCCATGACCTCCCCCTGGCATAGGCTTGCCAAGCCCCCGCTGAGGATGGGGGAACCCCTGCTTTAAATAGTCCTTCCCCGCTTTTTAAAAATTGGGCCCTGGGGAAAAAAATGGCGGCCGGAAAGTGACGCTCTAGGATTTAAGTCCTCCAAGTCTCTATGGCTAAGAAAACCATAGAGACAAGGGCTAGAGCGTCAGTTTCCAGTTCCCTCTAGTGTGCACCAGTGCAAGGTCTCGTGGTGGGTGTGGACATCTGGTGCTTTAGTTTTTGTCCTCATAGCGTGGCCGGCGGTCTCTCTCTGAGCCTCACCGCCTGGCTTCATTGCAGCGGTTCCTGAACCCCCCCCCCAGCCTAGTGTGACGGTAAGTATTGGGGACCATAAGGTTTTGGGCTGCTGGGGGCGGATGGCGGGCCAGGCCCTTGCCTTGCCACTACTCAGTTGCGCTGCGCAGCCAGCTATTCCTGCATGCCCCATTGCTTCCCTGAGCCTCTCTGCTATTGCCCAGGGAAGTGGCGGTGGGGGGGGGCATGTTTAAATCCCTTTCTTTCCTTCCCCGAGATCAGGAAAGGAAAGAAAGGCATTGTAAAAACATGCTGCTTCCCTTTCTAAACTTTTCCAGCTGCTCCTCACCCTTTTGCCCCCCCCCCAAAAAAAAGCGAGAGGGAAGGAAGGGATGCTTCTGGCTGCCTGTCTGTCTACTTTCCTTCCTATTGTCTTTCTGTCTGTCTGTCTTCTTTCCTTCCTTTCATTTTTCTTTCTTTTACTCCTCACTCCCCATCTGTTTTCTACCTCTCACTTCCTTCCTTTCTCTTTCTTTCTCTCTGTCTTTTTCTTACTGTTTTTTCCTCTTTCTTTATTTCTCTTTTTCTC
>NW_015173142.1:259066-266506 GCF_001447785.1 Gekko japonicus | reverse complement strand
AACCCACATTTAAGCAGCAAATCTCCTACGCAGGGGTGGGGGGTGGGGAAGTAAAAACCCTGGGAGAGAAACACCAAGGCAAGAATTCATTTTGAGTCTATTTGGCTTCAGACTAATCATGTAAAGCTTTTTGCTGTATAATTCCAGAACAACGTTGAACTCTGCTCACTGGAGGACAGAAATAGAGTAGCACTGGAGGATAGTTTTCATACACCAACCTGCGCTAAGCTGCTGGCAGCTGGAAGAAGCCGCTCCAACCACATGACTAATGCAGTCCCTCTCCTTCTGTGAAACAGGCTCCATGCCTGCTATATTCCCTTTTCTAATTGGCTACCTGATTAATTACATAAGATACCACTCAAGATCCATTATATACTGCAGGCTATAATTGAAACAAGAGATATAATATTATGGTGTTGTACCCGTCTTTCCATTCATATATATCCTTATTATCAGTGTTTTTATAATTCTCTGAGATTAAACTTGACATGCAGGATCCCAGCCCAGGAGAGGATTTCTTTTCCCCTCTACAAAATTAAAGTGTATATGGCGGAATCTTGCAGCATTTTAGAGATTTAAAAGACCCCTTGGATATGTGATTTGCTTTTTCCTCCTGCCTTAAATGTTCTTTTGTGTGCATATCTCTTTTTTTCAGAAGCTCAGCTTAGAGAATTGAAATGTAAGATTTGCAAGCTATTAGTCACTAATAAGGGCTAGTCATAGAGGAGTGATTTTGCAGGAATAAAAATACTACATGTGCAGAACCACTGAATTGCCAAAAAGTGCTTGGTGGTTTTATTATATGTCTCAACTTTATGTCTGAAATATATTTGGGGGAAGATCAATTCTTCTGCTTTACTTGCATGTCACATAGATATCATTCTCAGCATGCCTCTGCCGGGAGGGCGGAATACAAATGGAATCAAATAAATAAATAAATAAATAAAATTTTCATTTCATGAATTTAGAAAATGTCCAGGTTTGGTGGCCAGACTGGCTGTGGCTGCGATGGCTTTGACAGGGCCAGGGAGTTCCTTGGGGCCACAGAAGCCAAGTGGGACCCACCTCTCACTTTTTTACCTCCAGTGGCCCCCTGTCAGTGCAGCCAAATGCAGGCCTTGCTGCCTCTCTTCTGGGTTCTGGAGTGGCTGGTGTCAGCTGATGACATCGTTCCTTGGGGCCACAGAAGCCAAGTGGGACCCACCTCTCACTTTTTTACCTCCAGTGGCCCCCTGTCAGTGCAGCCAAATGCAGGCCTTGCTGCCTCTCTTCTGGGTTCT
The DNA here is from genome assembly GCF_001447785.1 of Gekko japonicus. Classification (NCBI taxonomy): domain Eukaryota; kingdom Metazoa; phylum Chordata; class Lepidosauria; order Squamata; family Gekkonidae; genus Gekko; species Gekko japonicus. The sequence continues at coordinate 265,226 of NW_015173142.1, read as the reverse complement.
GGAGTGGCTGGTGTCAGCTGATGACATCATTTCCTGGCACCAAAGTAGCAGCAATGATGCCAGGGAAGAAGGGGCCTCCAGGGAGGAAGGCAGGCCAGCCAGTGATCGCAGCCACAGCAAGTCCAAGGAGTGTCTAGGCTGTGCCAGAGCATGGGGAGAGCTAGAGAGGGGAGGCCTGCCAAGAGCTGACCGCTGAGGGGTAAGAGGAAGGCAGACAGGGGTGAGACAGGATACTGGCGGAAGTGGTGCTCCAACCCCTGGCCCAAATGCCTAATGGCTCAGGCTGTAAAGGCAAGACCAATGGGATGGGGTTGAATGGAGAGGGACAGGGAAGAGGAATAAGAGAAAGCTCTACAACCAGGCTGGGGAGGAGAGTAATGGAGCACTGTTTTGAGTTCAGGCGTGAGCCATGCGTCAGGATAGAGATCTTGGGATGACACAGCCCTTCCCTACTTTTTCTGTTCTGAGGCTTGGGGACACCCCTGGGGTGCAGTGGCCAAAGGCAAGGGGGCGGTGCCATTGAGGACCTCACAGGACATTTTTATGGCGCCTCTCCCAAGTCCTGCTTGAGGTGGCTGATGTGTGTCTAAAAACTGGGATGACGTGTAACCATTTTCAGACATCATCAACATTCACATGGAATATCACATGTGAATATGTTAATCCAATTTTGGACATTCACTGAAACACACAGTTTAAAAAATTAGCGAATGACTTAAATCGATGCAAATCAGATTATTCTATTGGACAGTAGACTCTCAGGGTCATGAAACAACTCGATAATGGATTTCTCTGAGGTTCTCCTCACAATCCTTAAAACTATTTGGCTTTCAGAACAGATCATCAAGTATCCAATACTGTGTCTTCTACTAGTTCCTTTCCCCTCTATAGCTGATCACAAATTCCTTTGTTCCATAGGAATGTGTCCACCCATGATGACCTATCCTGTCAGCAAGATGTGAACACAATAATGCATAACACAGTAATATTTGGATCCTCCCCCCTGGTTTGGGGTGACTGGTGACTTGGTGAGTCACCAGCCGCCGCCACCCCTCTTCCTCAGCTCACACCAACATGCCCCTCTTGACCTGCATGTGCACCAGGAGAGCTCATCTCTCCAGAGAATGAGCTTCTCAACCCACTTGGCAATCTTGGCATTGATGCACAGGTCACACATGGTCGGCAACATGTAGACCTTCTGCTGTGTGAGAGGCTGAAGGTGGGCCTCAAGTCCATCTTGCAGCCTTTTCACCAGTGTGCACACTGCTGGAACCACGTCTACATCCTGCAACTGGCTCCAGAAAGGAGGCCAAGTCCTCATGTCAGACGAGAGCATCCCTGTGTGGCTCTTAAAGGGCCTAAGAGCTTTGACAGTCTAAGAGATGGTCAACCACTCTTCCTGGGTGAGCCAGCTCTCTTCCCCAATTACCTCAGTCTCAGAGATCAGGGCAGTCAGTCAGGGCTCTTTTCTGATCCACCAAGTGCTTGAGCATGGCACAGGTGGAGTTCCAGCAAGTACTCATGTCACCAATCAGACAGTTCACCAACATGCCTGTCACTGTCTGCTTCTCGCACGGCAGAAGGGTTTTCTTCACACTATGAGAGAAGTGACCCATGATATGCAGGCATTTCTGGAGGAGATGCCTGCACTCATGGATCTCAGCATCCAAACTGGGATTCTCTGCAGAACCCAGCCCCAAGGCATCCTTAACCACCAGGTGGAGAAGGTGGGCCATGCAGTAAATGCACCTGAGGCCCAGTGCCTGTGCCACTGCACTCGTGTACATTCCACCATCGGTCACCATGAGGCCCCTGGAGAGGCCCCTGCCTTCCATGCCACTAACTATTTTTTGATGGTAGCTATGTTGTCCGCTGTGTGTGCCCCATCGAGTTCCTTGGCGTGGAGCAGAGCCTAGCAATAGCTAACCCGGCAGCCCTCACCCTACCTAACACTAGATTCCCCACCACACCCACAAAATTGCTGGGTTGCCACCAGTGCGCAGTCAGTGACAGATAAGCGTTGTGTGCCTGAGGGGAGGTACAGATGTCAGACGTGAAGTGCACAGTTCTCTTGCAAGTGTAGGACAGCTGTGCCTTCACTTGGTCCCTGGCAGCCCTGTACAATGAGAGCAACACAGTGTCAGAGTCCCACAAACTCAGGCTCAACAACGTTCCTTCAAAAGGATCATGTTTACTGAGTTCAGTAGAAGCAGGTCATCTGTGCATAGATTCTGTGTAAAGGCTAACCCAACAGGTGGGAGAGGGGAAGATATACTGCATTCAAAGTGGGAGGCCCTGATGGTGTTAACTCACTCAGAGGTACAAGCCTTGCTTGTCGAAAGTAAGGACTACAGGTTCCCAGGGAGGCGAGAGCACGAAGCATCAAGGTCAGGCAGCATGATAAGGCCAAGTGAGAAAAGGGAAGGCAACATTCCAGAAGAAAAAGATGTTCACTCTACAGACTCCCTCCCCCCCCACGCACAATGGCAGCGTAGCTGACACAAAGCCCTGCTCAGTGTGGTTTACCTAGTGCAGCATGTGGAAAGCAGCATCTTCAGCCACGAAGAAGGGGCAGCTGTCCACAGCAACTATCTGGCAAATGAAGCAAGTGACCCTCTTATTTACCTATTGTTCCCCCTCCCGGGCACCCGAGTGCCAACCTCACCAAGCACCTCTGTCAGAGATACCTGATGTCCCTTCACTACTGCAGAATGTTCAGGGACAGTGCTGGAAGTGGTTGCAGGATGACTCACCTCCTGGCTGGCTGGTGGTGGCCGCTTGGGCACCTCAGCAGGAGCCTCTTTCTCCCTCCAAAGAAGCACCACCTGGTGGTGCTTCTTCAGATGGTTCTGCGATCGGATAGTCAAGAGATGATTGAGATCTCTCCCGTGACTGATCTGGGCCCTATGCAGCTGGCATTGTGTGAAGCAGGGATCCTCCATCAACTGGAAGTGCTTCCAGACTTCAGATGTTTAGGGGCACCCACAGTGACCAGCAGATGCAAGCGCTCCTGGAGCCGCCTCCTGTGAGGAGCTTGATGCAGATACACCATGTCTTGGGGGGGCAGGAAGAGAGGCCTGAGGGGGGGAAGGGGTTGAGATGGCAGCACCTTGGGATGCACCTCCTTCTCTTCCTTTTGCACCTCCAGCCTCTGCTCACAACCTTAATGCCAGTAACTCACAAAGTAGAATTTTTGCTCACAAGACTCCACAGCTTAGAGGGAGCATTGCTGGTACCTGGTCTGATTCTCTGATCTGTATTCGGCTTAAATAACACCCCCAAAATACCTTACCTTACTGTTATTTTTCAGGAATTTTTTAGCTCAGATACAGCCGAATGCACACCCCTAGTTCATAACCTCTGCTATCATGATATGTGTGTGTTAAGTGCCCTCAATTCACTTCCGAGTTATGGTTGACCCGCTATCATGATAGATTTCTGCATAATTTACATTGCTATTTTATTATTACTTCCATGTAATTAATTAGTCATGTCAGCAAAGGGCACTTGTGTGATTTGTGGCCTCTGCACATCAATTTTAAAATCTAAAAATGCAATGCCAATGATTGTTGTTTGCATAATAAAGAGAAGAAAAATCACCAGGGCAATTAAGGGAATTGTTTAACTAGGAAATTGCTTACCAAACTACCATAATACAAATAGACTTTTTCTGGTTCCCATTTTCAGCGGGGACTCTGGATCACCTTCTGGGTTTTTTGGGCACAGTTTATATTCTTAATGTTTTTCACTTCAACAGGCAGAAGACTGATAAGGTTGGAATGAGCAAATTTACTTCAAACATGAATTTGATGAGTTGTTGGCAGCTAGTCTTTGATCCTGTATTTTACTGTGTACGTCAAATGGAGCTTACAGAATTAGACGTATTGCAGAAAATATAGGCTTATTGCTATAGCAGATAGGGAATGAAAACTAATATGAGTCATTTGAAACTCATTTCCATCATGTTTTGAGAAATCACTGGGTTGAAGCAAAAGGACTGGGAGTGGAAGGCAAATAACCAGCAGTGCTGTCCTGGCAAACACTTGCTCAGACGGTAGCAGAAGGGACAAACCAATCACCACTCATTCTGTTCCGTATTCCTCTAGTTTGTTCTGCAGTGAATTTTAGTTTAACTAGGAATTCTGGAATGGCAACATACTCACCTTCTCTGTACCCTATTCAGAAATAAGAGAGAATGGAGAGTTCTTAATGTTGCAGTCACCTAGGGCACATATTCATTGCAAGGGAATCCCACCAGCACCACCATTTTCATGTTCTTCCTCAGGTGGAAAAAATATGCAGCAGCTTTTAAGGTATGGATCAATTTGCTTTCTTTAAAAATTAGCACATTCAAAACTAAGGTTAAAAGCAGCTTCATGTGACAGTCACGTTTGCCAGATGTGCACCAGTTAGGGTTGCCAGCTCCAGTTTGGGAGGTGGATGCTGGGGAGGGGATGGTTTGTGGAAGGGTGGGACCTTGTGTCTTGGTGTCCATCTTTGAAAGCAGCAGTTTTTTTCCAGGAGAACTGACCTGTCTAGTCTGGAGACCATTTATAGTTCCAGGAGATCTCCAGGCCTCACCTGAACTCTGGCAACCCTAGCACCAGTGTGTCCCATAGTAAACAATTCATATGGAGTCTGTTGGTTACATATATGTCACACTAAAAAGAAGCACATGAGAAACTAGACACATGTGCTTATGGTTGCCAACCTCCAGGTGGTGGCTGGACATTTCCTGGGATTACAACTGATCTCCAGGCAACTGGAGAAAACAGCCACTTTAGAATGTGAATTCTAAGGCATTATACTTCATTGAAGTCCCAAATCTCACCCTCCTCAGGCTCCTCCTCCAAAATTTCCCAGTATTTCCCAGCCCAGAGCTGGCAACCATACATACACTATTATAAGTGTATAAAATGTATTAACATTTTACTAAGTCCAAGGCTGAATTAAAGAGCCATATCTTGAAACATACACCTATGCTTGTACAAATCAAAGCAAAAATTCCTGATAATAGTATTGAGGTGATTTTTTAAAATGGTCTAATTTAGGACACATATGGGTAATAGTGGCCTAGACAGGCTACGGTCACACACGCAGTTTGTGGTGCTATAGTAGTGTTACCTGAGTGGAATAAATGGGCCCTCCAGACATGAACAGTCATCAGCAGCCTGTGCTGTTCCGCAGTGGAAGTGGAATAAGCGGATACGGGGGAAAGTCTGGCATTAGTGGGTTGTTCAGGGTTCCCTCTAGTTTTTCCAACGTCTGAACTCTCCTGCAGTGAAAGGAACCTGGAAGGGATGTCTGAACTTGCAGATCCATTTCCACCAGTGGTTTTTTTTTAGTTGCTGCCTGTATGCATCCATCCAGTTGCATTTAAATAAAACCCACCCTTACAGCTCATCCCGTGGTTGAAGCACAACACTAACGGTGATGCCCCCCCCCCATGGGATGGCCGCACGGGGGGTAACCCGCCACAGGGTGTGTGGTCTGGATGGAATGCTCCACAACACTTTGAACCGGTACAATTTGAGGTACCACCATACCTCGTCAAGCTGCCAGTGTGACTGCAGCCATAGTCGAGGAAGAAAAAAAGCTGGTAGGTCCCAATGTTATTGTTCATGGGTCATTTTTTTTTAGAAGTACACACGTTTGATACTTCAAAAAGAAACCAGATCGAGGTCCATAGTGTTTGGACATGTCTAGGGTCCAGTTCCTGTCTCATGAGATGGTGAGACGAAGGACAAATTTTGCAGTTCAGCTGGACATACTCAAATTTGTCTTCGGGGGTCGGCTGTAATCTCTACCCCACACTGTACTATTCTCTAAGTGGAATGTGCAGAAGATCTTAGGAAATCCCTCTGACCCAGCATCAGAATCCTGGGTCGTCCCCCCCCTTAGGAGCACTCTCATCTGGCCATTGCCCGCCTTGACAGATTGAAACTGGTTCAGCTTCCTTGGCTTCAAAGGAAGTCTCTTGGAGTACACTTCTTCAGTTCAAAGTGTTCAGTTTTCCTGACAAAATCCTTTTGCATCCTTTTGAACTGCACTGTGCTTTGAAAGAGTGCACCCAGACAACCGTTCTCATTTAAAGCAAATTATTTTGAAAGAAAGCAGTGACTTCCCAGATGTTTTGATTCACACAGGAAGAGAAGGGAAA
>NW_015173142.1:253106-259001 GCF_001447785.1 Gekko japonicus | reverse complement strand
TAGGGAAATGCAAAACAGAAAATGATCTCACCTTCTTGCCTTATCAGAAAAGTAGCAGACACAAAATGTCCTCAGGGAGCATGCATAAGCTTTCTCATTGAAAAGCGTGAAGTAAACAAACAAACCCTCAAACTAAATTGTACATTATTAATTAAGGCCATGATCACGCATGCTTACTTGAAGGTTGGCAAAAATCAACAGGACTTACGCCCCACTAGGTATTTACACCCCACTAGGTATTTAGATATTAGAATGAAAATAATCAAGATGATTTTCTATAAAAATGGACCTTGCTTTATAATACAACTTCATGTGCACCTACACTGAGAAATAGTAGGGGGTGCAAATGTAGGATGGCCAGCCTCCAAGTGGGAGAGGTAGAGTTTGGCCAGAATACAGCCACTCTCCAGATTACTGAGATCAGTTCTCCTGGAGAAAAAAAGGCAGCTTTGGAGGTAGGTTGCAAACTCCTGGTTGGAAATTCCTGGAGATTTGGGGGTGGAGCCTGGGGAAGGAAGGGTTTGGGAAGAGGAAGGACTTCAGCCTGGTGTAATGCCATTGAGTCCACCCTCCAAAGCAGCCATTTTTTTCCAGGATAGCTGATCTCTTCCAGTCTGGGGGCCAGTTGTAATTCTGGGAGATCCCCAGGACCCGCTGATATTGGCAACCCTATTTGCAACCATATTCGTAGAGTGCACTCTATGGCACCACATCCCAGCTGAGTTCCCTCTGCTCCCCAGAGTCTACCCTCCCTAGGCTCCAGGAATTCCTTGCCTCAGAGCTGGCAACCCTAGAGGAATGGCATGAATCCACTGCCTCTACTGGGCAGACAGAGCTCAGTGTAAATCAAACCTTCCTCAGGAATTGCCAGACACACTCAGAGGCCCAGTTCAATTTATTCTTCCACTTCAATAAGCAGGGAAGAGCCATGTAAATCAGGCCTCCCTGTAATCAGGCTCTGGGGGGAGGATCCAAATATTACTGTGTTATGCATTATTGTGTTCACATCTTGCTGACAGGATGGGTCATCATGGGTGGACACATTCCTATGGAACAAAGGAATTTGTGATCAGCTATAGAGGGGAAAGGAACTAGTAGAAGACACAGTATTGGATACTTGATGATCTGTTCTGAAAGCCAAATAGTTATAAGGATTGTGAGGAGAACCTCAGAGAAATCCATTATCGAGTTGTTTCATGACCCTGAGAGTCTACTGTCCAATAGAATAATCTGATTTGCATCGATTTAAGTCATTCGCTAATTTTTTAAACTGTGTGTTTCAGTGAATGTCCAAAATTGGATTAACATATTCACATGTGATATTCCATGTGAATGTTGATGATGTCTGAAAATGGTTACACATCATCCCAGTTTTTAGACACACATCAGCCACCTCAAGCAGGACTTGGGAGAGGCGCCATAAAAATGTCCTGTGAGGTCCTCAATGGCACCGCCCCCTTGCCTTTGGCCACTGCACCCCAGGGGTGTCCCCAAGCCTCAGAACAGAAAAAGTAGGGAAGGGCTGTGTCATCCCAAGATCTCTATCCTGACGCATGGCTCACGCCTGAACTCAAAACAGTGCTCCATTACTCTCCTCCCCAGCCTGGTTGTAGAGCTTTCTCTTATTCCTCTTCCCTGTCCCTCTCCATTCAACCCCATCCCATTGGTCTTGCCTTTACAGCCTGAGCCATTAGGCATTTGGGCCAGGGGTTGGAGCACCACTTCCGCCAGTATCCTGTCTCACCCCTGTCTGCCTTCCTCTTACCCCTCAGCGGTCAGCTCTTGGCAGGCCTCCCCTCTCTAGCTCTCCCCATGCTCTGGCACAGCCTAGACACTCCTTGGACTTGCTGTGGCTGCGATCACTGGCTGGCCTGCCTTCCTCCCTGGAGGCCCCTTCTTCCCTGGCATCATTGCTGCTACTTTGGTGCCAGGAAATGATGTCATCAGCTGACACCAGCCACTCCAGAACCCAGAAGAGAGGCAGCAAGGCCTGCATTTGGCTGCACTGACAGGGGGCCACTGGAGGTAAAAAAGTGAGAGGTGGGTCCCACTTGGCTTCTGTGGCCCCAAGGAACTCCCTGGCCCTGTCAAAGCCATCGCAGCCACAGCCAGTCTGGCCACCAAACCTGGACATTTTCTAAATTCATGAAATGAAAATTTTATTTATTTATTTATTTATTTGATTCCATTTGTATTCCGCCCTCCCGGCCGAGGCATGCTGAGAATGATATTTAGGTGACATGCAATGTTTTACTTGTCTCTGTCAGCATTCAACAAATTTTGGGCATTCACATGTAAACAAATCAAAAGAGTAAGCCACTTTCTAAACAGGAACATATGGCATGTTAGCTAAACAGGTGCGTTTAAGTAAAGCAGAAGAATTGATCTTCCCCCAAATATATTTCAGACATAAAGTTGAGACATATAATAAAACCACCAAGCACTTTTTGGCAATTCAGTGGTTCTGCACATGTAGTATTTTTATTCCTGCAAAATCACTCCTCTATGACTAGCCCTTATTAGTGACTAATAGCTTGCAAATCTTACATTTCAATTCTCTAAGCTGAGCTTCTGAAAAAAAGAGATATGCACACAAAAGAACATTTAAGGCAGGAGGAAAAAGCAAATCACATATCCAAGGGGTCTTTTAAATCTCTAAAATGCTGCAAGATTCCGCCATATACACTTTAATTTTGTAGAGGGGAAAAGAAATCCTCTCCTGGGCTGGGATCCTGCATGTCAAGTTTAATCTCAGAGAATTATAAAAACACTGATAATAAGGATATATATGAATGGAAAGACGGGTACAACACCATAATATTATATCTCTTGTTTCAATTATAGCCTGCAGTATATAATGGATCTTGAGTGGTATCTTATGTAATTAATCAGGTAGCCAATTAGAAAAGGGAATATAGCAGGCATGGAGCCTGTTTCACAGAAGGAGAGGGACTGCATTAGTCATGTGGTTGGAGCGGCTTCTTCCAGCTGCCAGCAGCTTAGCGCAGGTTGGTGTATGAAAACTATCCTCCAGTGCTACTCTATTTCTGTCCTCCAGTGAGCAGAGTTCAACGTTGTTCTGGAATTATACAGCAAAAAGCTTTACATGATTAGTCTGAAGCCAAATAGACTCAAAATGAATTCTTGCCTTGGTGTTTCTCTCCCAGGGTTTTTACTTCCCCACCCCCCACCCCTGCGTAGGAGATTTGCTGCTTAAATGTGGGTTTTATTTTTGTCATGGAAATAAGAGATGGAAAAGCTCTACTGGGTCATCGTCTTCTGACAATGTAGGAATATTAATAGATTGCAGTTGCCCTCTCTCTGCCACCCAAACAACCAGCCTAACCTAATTTTAAGTATGTGCCTACATTAATCTGCTCCATAGTCAAATTAGCTGATGAGAAATACTGTAGCCTGGCATTCAACCTAGATACTCTTTCTTAATTTTATCCCATAATTATTAATGAACAGTTTCTTGGGCATCAGCCACACTAATATATGCCTAATGACTTTGATTAATTGGTGTTTACTTACTTCTAATTCTGCCTCTGATTCAGAGCATAAATTTATGCACCCTGCATAGATTCTTTTTCCTTTCTCTTAACCGATTAACTGATTTTTATTTTTCTATCTTGCTGTCAGCCTATCAGATAGAGCTGTATGTACAAATCCCATATTTGCCAGTTGAATCATACCCAATGACATTTTAGCCAGCTTTATGCAGGCCTGTAGCTACGGTGGGGCATTTGGGGGCGCCCCCCCCCAACTTACAGCAAAGGCCCCTTCAAATGCTTCCCGACTCTGTCCCCAATAAAGAGGTGGTCCCGGCCACGCTTTCCACCCCCATTTCCCGCCACTCGTGCTCCCAGCCTGCCCCAAGTTGTGCTTGTTGCTCCACTCTCTGTGGCGGTGCCTGCCCAGTTGCACGGAGGCACCTCTTAGGTGGGCAGCAGCTGTGGGGCTCCTTCTGCTGGGGAGCAGCTCGGGTGGGGCGGCTGCCTCCTCTGAGCGGAGTGTGTGGCCGGGACTCCATCATATTACTCCGGGTAAAGAAAAAGCTCTTTTAAACATTCCACTTCTAAGAAAGGGGGGGGGGGAAGCTGAGAGAAACAACCACAGCCACCCTTTGAAAGAGGTGCAACCAGCTATTTTAAAACCTTTCTGCTGTTTTAAATCTTTCTCATCAGTCCTAAAACTTTGTTGGTCTTAAAGGTGTTCCCGGTCTGGACTCAAACCTTTGTCTCACCCCCCCCCCCGCCCCACACACACTGTGCATTTTGGTACATTGCTCCACTCCTACGGGAGCTGGGAAGGTCACAGTCGCTTCTCCAGTCTCCTAGGTGAGCGTCTGAAACTCCTCCTCCTTCAGCTGCCTTGTACTTTCTCAGTGTAGCCAGCACGGAGCTGGCCGGGGCAAAAGCGAAAGCACTTGGAGGAGACAGGAGGGAAGCCTTGAGTGACTCTGTCCCCAATAAAGAGGTGGTCTCGGCCCCGCTTTCCGCCCCCATTTCCCACCACTTGCACTCCCAGCCTGCCCCAAGTTGTGCTTGTTGCTTCATGAAGGGGCACGAGGATGTCTGGTGCCAGCCTCATGCCAGGGGGAGGTCATGGCAAGGAATGATCCTGGGAGATCTTTAGCACCAGTTGCCTAATCCCTCCGTAGCAAAAAACAAAAACAAACACACACACACACCCCAGGAAATAAGCACACTTGAAACTTTTCAGCCTCCAATTGGGGGTTGGGAGGCAGAGGGAGTTAATTAAATCACTGATGTCACTTCCAGTACACTGCACCGAAACCCAACCACTTCCTGTGATGTCACTTTCAAGGCTCTCCCCCAAACCCGTCTCTTCCTCTGAAGTAACTTTCTTTCAAAAATTAAAAACAGAAATCAGCAGAGCCCACAGGAGCATCATACATAATGAAGCTCTTCTTTGCAGGGGTGGTAGGTGGGAAAGGGAGAGCCTGTGATGAAGGAGGGGCAGCTGCAGCACCTAGGCTAAGGCTCCTCCACTGAGGCAGTGATGGTTGGTGTGTACTGCTCCTGCTGAGAGAGGAGGGTCAGGGTGGACACAATCCCCTCCCTCTTGCTTTCTGAGGCCTTCCCTGGGGAAGTGGTGTATAAAGGTTCTCTGGGTTTGCCCTTGGCTTTGGAACAAAGCAAAACATTACTGGGCTTTTGTGTATTGGGCTGGCCTTGGTTCAGGTGAGCTAGCAAAAGTACCTGCCCACCCTGCACTTCTGAGTGTTCTGCTGGGCTTCTACAGCCCTCAAAAAAACCTGTGCTGGGATTCTCTGGTGTGACATTGGTTAGTTCTGTATGGTTTGCAGTGCTGCCACACTGGCACTGGGTTGTGCTACTAGGCACTATTGCACTGGTTCTGCTGTCCTTGCAACCCCCCTCCACCCCACTCAGATTGTGATTCTGTGCTTGACATCAGTCCCGTTGAGCTGGCATTTGCCACAATGGCACTGGGTTCTGCTGCTGGGCAGTAGTAGATTGGCACTGAGTTCTGCTGCTCGGCACTAGTAGATTGCACTGGTTCTGCTGTCCTTGCAGAAATGCTCCCCCTCCGTTTCTACTTCAAAGATTCTCAGATTTGAGCTTAGTCCTGTTGGGTTTTGGCACTGCTCCAGTGGCACTGGTTCTGCTGCAAACCTTTCAAAAATGCCCCCCCCCACTTCACTTTCTACTCTGGAGATTCTCTGGGACATTCTGCTGGGCTTGTATTGCCTTGCTCCCACCCCCATTGGAGACAATGGAGGATGGGGGCCCTTTCTTTGGGTGCCCATAGAATTGTCTCTCCCAGTCCAACCTTTTTGAAACTTGGGGGTTCTTTTGAGGAGAGGCTCCAGCAGCTATGCTGCATATTTTGTGCTTCTACCTCACCCCC
>NW_015173142.1:243590-253092 GCF_001447785.1 Gekko japonicus | reverse complement strand
CCAAACCCCGCCCCCCCCGTCTATACCCCAGGATAGATTTGCCATGGACTTTAATGGTCTCCATAGGGTATAATGGACCCCCAAAAATTCGGGATTCCTGAATATTACAAAATCTGAATACCATACTGGTATTGGGATTCAGGAATATTCATAAATACCAATATATTTCAGGTCCAATATACCCAAATCCGAAATTGGATTTTAGCCTATTAAGACCAAAATATTTTGTTTTTACTACTGATAATTTCAGTTTTCCTTACCTACAGGTTGAACAATAGCCATAACGTGATGTTAGGAGAATACATAGTCACTGGTGTATCACTTTTGAGGTCACAAAAGAAAGAAGGGAGAGCCAGATGCATATGTCAACACAGAGGCCCTTATGTATCAATGTGTCGACTATGTTGGTACCTAGAGGTATCTGCAAAGATATACTGATAGATGACCCCTTGGTGGGACATGTCATGCAAGTCACTGGCTAAGGGGAAGCTTTGGGTGCTCTTCTCATATGGAGACATACCGCATTATGAGAATGGCTTTCCTATTTAGAAATGCTGTACAGGCCAAACAGGCCATCTCTCATACTTTGATCCTTCCCCAGAAGTCATCTGGTAGGAATGGGGACAGCCCAGTCTAGTCCTCACTGGCCTTAGCCAATGCAGAGGCCTTTGGGAAGTGGAAAGGATAAGCATCATCAGCCTAGCACGGCACCTAGAACCTTCTGTACAGGACTAGCCATTTCTCAACTGATATTGGTGACCTATGAGACATTCCATCTGTGAAAGCAGGTTCCCAAATCTGACATTTAATTCCAGGCGGTTACCTGGCAAATGGAAAGAGAGAATCCACCCCTTTGTTCTTACTTGATCTTTTAGATTTTTTATATAGCACTGACAATAAACAGACATCAGACAACATAAGTATAGCAATGTCTCAGACATCTGAGATGAAAGTCAACAGCAACATTTAAAAAATTCTTCCACATGCTCTAGATATTTTCTTTTCTTTCTCAAGTGTCCTGTCATACAACCTAACCTTCCTTCAGCTATCTCAAAGAGTCTGTAGCTAATACGCTCATCCCTGTCCTTATTGCCTGCCTAAGCCCATCAACATAAAATCTATCTCTGCCCAATATCATGACACTTTTCAAATGAAAGAGTGATGCAAACCATTATAGCATATAGCTAAACAGCAGCCCCTCATGGCTGATTGTTCCTTTAGTCTCAGGAAAGGAGCTATCTGTTAGGCACAAATGTATATGTTAAAATGGTCCTTTAGCCTCAGGAAAGGAGCTAACTACCTGTTAGGCACAAATGTATATGTTAAAATCCTAAAAGAGATATTTTTAAATTAAAAAGACCAGCTTTGGAGGAGGCTTTTGAGACCAGAGAAGCTTGGAGTGATGGAGCACTTAACCCTTTCTACCCACCCACTGTTTACCAGCTCCCAAACAATTCCCCTTCTGGGGGGTAATTTCCCAATGGGGGGGAAAGCAGATTAGGAAACAATTTACAGTAAGGAAAGGTTTAAATATTTTTAAATACCCAATAAGTATCCTTGTAAAGGATAAAATGCCCTCTCCCTATACTATTTCTTCCTCATAATGCAGAGGTTCCCAAATTTATTTGGCCTACTGCCCCCTTTTCAGAAAAAACAACAACACCTCAGTGCCCCCCTGGAAATCTACCTACAAAAAGATGCAGTGACAAATTTGCATCCAAGGCTCCTACCGCCCACCTGGATCATTCCAGTGCCCCTCAGGGGGTGGTATTGCCCACTTTGGGAACCAGTGTATAATGCATGGCTAGCTGTGAAGTGGGAAGGAATTAAAAATTAAGCTTCCTGCCTGCCAGCACCAAGCAACAAAAGGAAAATGGTGTCTTCATTACAGAGTTCTTTATTAATTCGTATATTTGCACTAAATTTCATGGATCTCTTCTTGAAGAAAGGGTTTTGATCTTTTGTTCCTTTTTCACCATCATTTGGTACCACCTAAATGTACCAGAGGAAACCCTGATAAGAGAAGTGGAATACCGAAGCCTTAAAAGTATAAAAACAAATTACACTCTAATCTTACGGACTGTCATCCTACTTATTTTTTATACTGTGACCACATGGCTGGTGAAAATGATAATGCCTCATAACGCTGTCGTTAACTGCACCCTTAAATTGATGTTGGAGGGTCTCTTCACACATATACACAGCAGCTTGGAGTACCTTCCCCATAGTATAGCCTCTTCACACATATGCAGCTTGGAGTACCTTCCCCATAGTATAACCTCGTGCTGTTGAATATGAGTGCACCGAGGACACTGTAAGTGCAGCAGATCAGGTGGGTCATTTTCACCAACCTGTGTGTTGCTGGGAAGGATGGTCAGCCAATTTGTGCTGTTGATACTCATATATAATCCATAGCAGTATGAGACTGCCTTATAGGCAGGTGGCTCTCAGGCCACTGTTTGTATGCAGAGGAGGCCAAGCAGCCATGATCAACTGAATTCCACACACCATATTTCACAACAGTATCATGCATGCATTTATTTTCTGTATCACTGACCTCCAAAGAACTCATTGATATGGTTGATCCAGTTTCACTTCTTGCTAGCCCTGTGCTATCATCCATCTCTGAAGCCATGAAATTCTTTACTGCTGTACGGGGTTCAAAAGGCAAGTTCTGCATGTGTTCCTGGGTAGTAAGATGTTGATCTAAACTCATATTGAACTGGTCCATTACACTGGGGTTCATACTGAATTCAGGATTAACTTTGTAGTGCAAGAGCCTTTCATGAGGCAAGGTTTCCATGCCTATATTTAACTTGCTGTCGTCCTTCAGCGATGGTTGCGTGCTCACTGAGCCCCTGGGCATGACGATATAGTCACTTTCCATCAGTCGGTCCTGAGAGTGGACTACATCCATATCTGCACCTCTCAGGTTGTCGTCAGTACATAAATATACAGTCCGTCGCAACTCTGTGTTGTCTTTTTTCAGACACTGATTGGCCAGCTCACTCATGCTAATGGGCATGTGCATACCTCCAGACTGCTGAATGATAACTTTAGAAAGTATATTCCCAGGCAATGTTGAGTAGCTCATTCCTTCAGGGTTTGCCGATTTTTCCTCTTCATCATCGTTCAATGAGATTCTTGAAAGTGTTCCTGTTATTGTAGCTGCTCTGCATGGTCCAATGTCCTTATGAAGGACTGTGAATTTAAAAACAAAACAGAAACAGGACCACATGTGTTACAAGGACCAGCAGACAGAGCTTTTAATCTGGTTGCAAGAATTATTTAGGGCAAGAATTAGGCCGAACAATAATGCTAGCTGCAAAGAAAGGAAAGGTACGATCTTTCTGAGTTAGGTTGTAAGAGGAACATTAATTCCCAAAGGATTTTTCAATTCTAGGGTTTGTTCCTTTCTTTACTTTCATTGCCAAGTTAATAGCACTGAGGTTTACAGAGGCAACCTGCTCTACAGAGACAGGCGATTGCCTGGTTTCAATTAAACAAGCACTGTTAACCTAAGACATGTGATTGCCTAGTTTCAATTAAACAAGCACTGTTAACCTACTAAAGATAGGTAAGAAAGAGAGTAGGACATTTCAGCTATGGTCTCCTAACAATGTGTTACTAAACAGAAATAGTGAAAATCCCTTTCAGAATTCTCTCAGTGGTCATGTCACTGTTTCTAGTCACACATGCCAAGTTGCTTCATCTAACCATCTACTATTAAATCCCTCCATGAAGAAAGTTACATTTAAATCCTTTAATTGTTACATGGCAAAGCCTGCTTATCATTGCCCTAAAACTCATTTTTTCTGTAAAACCCCCCCCCCAATCTTTCCTTATCAAGTTCTAACTAATAATGGATGCTTCAGAAAATAATATGACATTTATTTTGTTATTAGAACATTAATTGAAGGAATGTGTATTGTTTTAAAACGGGTGTCTGTTGTGGGGAGGGGAAGGGAAAGGAGTTTGTAAGCCGCTCTGAGACACCTTTGGGTAGTGAAGGGTGGGGTATAAATCCAATCTCTTCTTCTTCTTCTTCTTTAATTGTTACATGGCAAAGCTTGGTTATCATTGCCCTAAAACTCATTCTTTCTGTAACCCCCTCCCCCATCTTTCCTTATCAAGTTCTAATAATGGATGCTTCAGAAAATAATATGACATTTATTCTGTTATTAGAACATTAATTGAAGGAATGCTTATTGTTTTAAAACCCAGAATTTAAAATTGCTTCGGTAGAGGTGGAAAGTTCTGTAAAGTCACAGCTGACCCATGGTGGCCTGTAGGGTCTTCAAGGCAAGAGACATTCAGAGGTGGTTTGCCACTGCCTGCCTCCAGATCATGACCCCGGTGGTCTCCCATTCAAATACTAACCAGGGGCAACCCTGCTTAGCTTCCGAGATCTGATGAGATCGGGCTAACCTGGGCTTTACTATTAAAACTGCCTCTTTATTAAATTAATAAGCAAGAGGGAAAAAGACATTGGGTGGGACTCTGTAGCCTATAAGCAGAACTGCACTCACAGAATTGATCTCCATTTCTTCTGCATTTTCCTGAACTGTCCCTCCCCCAGCTGTTCCTGAGGATGGGTGGGAGGGCGGGCGGGCTGGGGATGGGCAGGGAAGGCTGAAACTTGTGAGGGAAATCTGCATAAATTGCTGACACCCTTTGTTCACATGGAAATGCGTTTTGCTCTTGCAAAGATCATTTTGTATGTGACCCATAACTGTGAAATACATATGGAATGAATGAATTAACTAGTATTCAATTAAACTGGAAGTGTAGATTTAAGTAGATTTAAGTATGAAAAACCCTGGTGCAATATCCTGCATAGCTGGTATTACTGTATCAATTGCCCTTTTACTACTATTGCTCTGTTGTGCTGGTATATTGATTGGTATGATGCATGGCTAAGTATTTATTTGCTGGCACAGCAGAGTGCAGGTCTAAAGCCCTAGGAATACTCCCCTTTCCTTTATTGTGTTTTATCAAAGAACTTGAGCGCACGGCAAACTGCTGACTGCATTTTTGTTTCTATTACAAATAGAAAGGAAGTATAAATCTTTCATCAGATTTCAGAATTTAGAAAGAATAATCTTGCACATATACAGAAATGCATCTTTGAATGGGACAGCACCAGGTATTTTCAGAAAGGCAACTTTTGGGCTAGAGAGATGGCTGGTTTATACACATGGGTTTAACTACTACTGCCATTACAAGCAGCTTTTTAAGGCTGTTCGTACTATTCTAGTTTAGCTGCATGCAGTCTTTTACATCCAGCTTACAGATACTGGAGCCTCTGATATCTGTGTACTCTCTTCCTCCCTGTGGCTTGGGGCTGTTTCTCAGGCTTGTTGTAGATAATGATTACAATGAATATCATTGCCCTGGACCTCATTTCTACATTTCTGGGCTGATTTCATTTCCCATTAGTTATGTTTCTAGAGATTTCCTCTTACTGCATGGCCATGTAAATTTTCTTAAATTAATTTTGTATACTAAAATGCATTTTTGAGCATGCTAGCAAATATTCATATCTATATACTAGTAGTGATGCATGGCCCTGACTGTGGGCCACAGATCAGGGCCACAGAGATGCTAAACAGATTTTTCTGCAAACTTGGGAGATTCCCCAGGTTTGCAGAAAAAATTGAAATTTTTAAATTTCTCCCAAGTTAAATTAACAAAAAATTAAAAAGTGTTGTCTGTACATGCACAGACAAAGCACCTACCTTGCTTCAGAGGTCGTGATTGGGAACCGTGGTGGAGCCTGGCAGCACAACCCTGGAGCCTGGCAGTGGTGGCGGATGCCGGGGCTGCTGTGGGCCCAGTGTTAGATGACAGGAGTTGCTCTGGGCCCAGCTGCAATGGCAGGGGACACTGGGAGCTGCTTGGGGCCTGGCAACAGTGGTGCCTGGAGAGGCTCCAAGGTGAGTGGTTGGGCCTGAATTCATGCTGGCTCAGCAATGAGGGGAGGAGATAGAATTCACCCCCACAATTTTCACGCCCCCTCCCTGTCCTCTTATGTCTTGTAGATAGCAAAATGCCCCTGGGTACCAAAATCATGCCAAAACTGTACATTGGCCCTTTAGTTTACAGTAGCAGAGGTACTTTAATTTGTTTTACTGTTACATGGTGGCTTGACAGTCTTACCTGACCGACATGCAATGTCCACATCTTTCTCAAAATCTGTCTGTAAGAGTAAAAAAGAAAAGTTACACAAGACAGGCATTAACAATCAGCAAGTAAGTGCCACACTAGATGTTATAACAGAGGGTGCTGTTGCTGCCCAGTCTCTTTGCTCTTTCTGCTCCTGACAGTGTCAAGTACAAACAATACATGGTGTGATGTCATTGCACTGTGCCCCCCTCCCCATTTAATATCATTGTCTGAGTGGTGAGATCACATTACATATTGTGCAACATTGTTAAGACAAAGTAACAAAGAGAGCCAGTTTGGTGTAGTGGTTAAGTGTGCGGACTCTACAATCAGCAAGTAAGTGCCACACTAGATGTTATAACAGAGGGTGCTGTTGCTGCCCAGTCTCTTTGCTTTTTCTGCTCCTGACAGTGTCAAGTACAAACAATACATGGTGTGATGTCATTGCACTGTGCCCCCCCCATTTAATATCATTGTCTGAGAGATGCAGTGTGGTGAGATCACATCACATATTGTACAACATTATTAAGACAAAGTAACTATCTATGGCAGTGATAGTCAGTGGCTAGGGAACCACATGTGTTTCTTTGACATGCTATCTGTGGCTCTTCTGAGCACTATTCCCCAATGTAATGCCTGCCCCATGTTTCAATGAAGTGAGTTAGTTCCTTGCCCAGTGGGACTTGTGGTTGACAGGTGTAGGGGTGAGCAACTTTTTTATACTGGTATTTTTCAGTTCAGGTCTATTGGAGCCAGAGAAATTTCAGGATTTCTGAAAAATCTCAGATCTCAATACCAGTACAGTATTCAGATCAGGGATTTTTTGGGGGGAAATCCTGATTTTTTCAGGACCAATAGACTAAAGAAGAAGAATATTGTTTTTAAAAAATCCATCCCCAGTATCTGCTGTGCTGCTGGGAGATTGCGCCCCATGGCACACAGATCCTGGCTAGGATGGCTTCTCCTGTTGCCCAGTTTAAACTGGGCTGCACAAGGAGCCAGCACCAGGCTGAGCCAGCAGAAACAGTCCCCCCAACCCGCACAGCTGATCCTTGGGCTGTCTTCCGCAGTCCCTTTACACTTTAAACTTTAAAGGGACTGCAGCAGAAGCCTGACAAAAAGCTGCGAGGCAGGAGAAATCTGCTACTGCTTTCTGCTGTTTTTGGATCTTTCTAGTAATTCCCAAATATATCCAGGAGTTTTTCATGTTTTTGGGGGGGTTTCCCAAGGAAACCCGGATACATTTGGGATGCCAAAATATACCCCTAAAATACCTATAAGGTATTTTTCTGGTTTATTTTCAGTTCAAGTAGATCCATATGCACACTCCTAGACAAGCTGGTTCCCACCTTGATACTAGCAGATAAATGGGTAAGTTGTGAGCCTCCCTGAAGTGAAGCCTCATGTTAGGGATGAAAGTGAATATGGCTAATATGGTGGATCATAATTGTGACTGTAGCTCTCTCCAAGACACAGACTGAGTACCACTGATCTATACTAATCTGGACAGTAATTCCTACTCACTTGAAAAGAACTAGCAGGACTTAAGCTCATTTGCCTTCTTTGAGTGTCATAGCCTGCAAGGGATTATGTTTGAGGATGTCAGTCAGTCTTGAATTGAATGAATTAAATTTGGGTCCTGCAAACCACACTGAATCCAAGTTCTTTAATCAGAACATGACAGAATTCCCTCTCCTTAAAACTGGGCCTCTATTACTGGGACTTCACACTCTGTGGGTTGTTAAAAGAGGGCAATTTATGACGAAAGAAGTTATGACATTTATTTTTATTTAATATATTTATTTATAGTCCACTTTTTAACCTTAAATTTCCAAGGCAGTTCACAATCAAATCAGAAGCCTCCCCCCAAAAAAAACCCCTAATGAGAATTTAAAGCATAATTTCAGCAAATGGTAGTAGTATGTAACTTTGGATGTTGCAAGAGCAACTCTTAGTACAATTAGTACCATATTAAGCAAGGTTTTCATTTGTTCCTTGGAACAGTATGGGAGCAACTGTGGAGGTGGCAGCAAGGGGAAGGAGACATCCAGGGGTCATTTCGTAAAGGGGTGCAGGAGCTCATTAGCACAACTCATTAGCACAACTTATTTGCATATGCCACACCCCCTGACATCACCGGAAGTGTATCAGAAGGCAACCCCCACTGCTCAGGCTCCACTGGACTGTTTTGGATTGCTAGCTATTGGGGAGTGGGGGGAGAACGTGCAGATCCGTCCTCACAGAGGAGGGAGAGCTTGTACCTGAATAAAACTTGGTCTTAAAGGTGCCACTGGACTGTTTTGGACCGGGGGGCCGGGGGGAGCTCTGCAACTTACCTGGCTGCTTCTTGCTCTGACTGAGGGCTGCTGGGAGCAGGGGGTGGGGCTTGTTGCATGTGCCCGCCCCCTGGGCTCTTTACTGCCAGAACTCCGCTCCTGTGCATTCATGCAGGAAATGACCCCTGGAGAATCTGCTCAGAGTACCTAACTGGTGCCTATCTGTGCTGGTTATTTATTCAAACTGCAGACATGGTTGTTCCTAGTTAATTAACCACTGCCTTTACTGGTTTTTGTATGTTTCTTCATTATAACCTCTTAGGACAATTATCTATGTCCAATATAGAATTCATAAAGGGATCTTTTAGCGTAAATGAAAGAAGTCAGTAGAGAATAAGGCTGTTCAGTCTGTTATAAGAAAATTCTCTTTTATTTGATTACTAAGAATAAGGAGCGTTGTGGAAATAAATACAAGCTCTAGAAAGAGGCTCTGGGCATGTGCCCCGGCCTCGGGCACTCAGCGTCAATTTGCTGTGGTGACTTCAGCAGGGTATAATGACACTGAGTCCACCATTTTCTCCAGAGGAACTGATCTCTGCTACCTGAAGAACAGTTGTAATTTTGAGTGATCTCCAGCTCTCACCTGGAGATTGGCAACAATGGTTCCCTATGAGGGAATGGCTGGTTTGGAGGGTTGAGTCTATGGCATTCTACCTGTCAGAGGTCCCACCCCTCCTGAAATCTCACTCTCTCCAGGCTCCATCCCTCAAATCTCCAGGAATTTCCCACCTGGAGTTGGTAACCCTGTCTCCTTCCCAGCCAAGCATCAACCTACTTTTATTTCCCCTTCACTTTTCAGCTTTCCATCCCCCCCACCTGCAGCCTCCACTGTACTCTGAAGCCCTGACTGCCACATCACATTGGCTGTCATGGGGGGGCATCTCAGCAGGATATAAAGACACAGAGTCCACCATTTTCTCCAGGGGAACTGATCTCTGCCATCTGGAGAGCAGTTGTAATTCTGAGTGATCTCCAGCCCTCCCCTGGAAATTGGCAACAAT
>NW_015173142.1:208356-243324 GCF_001447785.1 Gekko japonicus | reverse complement strand
AAATAAATAAGGCACAGCTGTAGGAGTAAGCACACACTATAAACCAACAAGGTATAAATATTCTGGGGTTAAACACCATCCTCTTTTCCTACACACCAGCCTCTGGCTCTCTGCTCTAGCCTCTCTTTCTCTCTAGCCCAAGAGAGCAGGGAAACTTCCTTTCATTCCCCAGTGCAGCCGACTGTGGAGTGGCTGAATTTCTGCTGCCTCCCAGGGTTCCCACTGTGACCTGGACAGCCTGGTCAGCACAGGCAGCAGGAGCCTTTCCTAACCTCCTGTAGGACGAAGACTGCCTCCTCCCTGAATGGGCCGGAGTCTATATTGATGCTGCCCTGTCCCTTGGGACAGTCCCTCTGTTCCTGCTCTTTTTGGCCTTGGGGTCAATTGTAGTCCAGCAGATGAGGAAGCCCCATTCAACCCAGTGAGTGATACTACTACAGGCCCCTCTCTGGAACTACAGCTCAATGAAACCTTACGGCGGAACATTTTAAACAAACACAGGTAATTGCCATTTCGTTACACCTACCAACAGCCACTGAGGAAAACGTTACTCCCACACAGGAGGAAAGCAGGAGAAGCGTCTTTGTCAAGAAAGAAAACCAGGCAGAGTGGCTGAAGGGGGAGTGGGCGGGGAAAAGGAGCAGACACAGCACCCGGCCAATTGCACGCGAGTACTCTTGAGTGGTGGCTGATGGGCCAATGGCTGAGGGAGAGCATTTTACAGCCAATGGGAGTGCATGGAATGTTGCCACTTTAAAACAGCATTTTTATATATAGAGAGATGCTATATCCCCTTATGATTCTATGTTTAGTCAGCCACAACAAAAAGATGATCGTATGGAGATTCCAAGCTTGTGCCTGATGCATGATGGCTCAATGCACTTCTACAAAACACCACACATGGTTGTCAGGATAAAATGGGGCAGAGGAGAACAGTATAAGCCCCTTTGGCATGGGGGGAAGTAAATAATGTATGAATAACATTTTTGATATGACCTTTTCAATAATATTTTTAACAATATGCTGTTTTCTTCATATCTGCTTCATTCCAAAGTGCTTCGACTGGGACGATTTGTGTATTCAAAAACTAAAGTGCCTGCAATTCATGGTCATTTACATGATGTACAGCTAAAGCAGTTTGCCCACTGTTAATATGACATTCCAAGGAAGCTCTGAAATGAGACATGCCATCCAGTTGACCAAACAGAAGCCCCTCCCAACCTTGAATTTATAATTTCCAAATTCCGCATTGATCTTATGGGAAATGCAGAATATAAAAATTTAAATACACTCTACAGATGTAGTAACTGGTCTCAAAAGTAGCTGCTGGTAGTAGCTGATAGTGGGGTATAAGAGCCAGAAAGTTCCAAACTGAAATCTCACCATAGCTACACAAAATTCACCATTAAAACAGTCCTCCACATGCAAGATAGGAAGCTTACTGGTCTACAAACTGGAGAGGGTAATAGTGGCTCATTTGACAGGATTACTGCCCCAAAGTATGGGTGCTGCTGGAATTCTGTGACTGGAACTTCATGCATGCTTTGTCCTTCACTCTTCCCCTGTGCTGTATTCTCCATTCAAAATGACACTCAGGGCTTCTTGAAGTCCCAGTGGGAAAACAATGCCTCTCCCCCACATTTAATGTAGTACAGGGAGGGCACAACACAGGGGAAAGAATTAGTGTCCCTGCCCTTCCCAGTGTTAAAGCCCCAGTACACATCAGCCCAAAGCTTTGTGGCTGCCAAGTAACATTTCTAAAGTTCCAACCACAGGAAACCTCCAGCATTATGTTTCGTTAAGCCCCAGACTATATTTGAAGCACTTTTGAATGCACCATTATAAAATGGTAACCTTTGTTATGATTGACCCTACATAACTCCAGTGTTTTTTCATTGCCGCTCCATTGCAGACAGGGAAGAAGTCAAGTGGTCTGTACAACAGATGATCACAGGAATAAACAAAGACTACCATGATGCAAACACACAAGAGAAATGACAACAAAAACAAAACCCCTAATGAAATAAAACCAGACTATGGATACTTGATATTATTTAGCACTATCTAGTCTTCTCTCTCTCTCTCTCTCTCTCTCTCTCTCTCTCTCTCTCTCTCTCTCTCTGTGTGTGTGTGTGTGTGTGTGTCCAGAACCAGAAATCAAGGATAAAATAAAAACTAACCATGATCTGAGCATGTCCATTAGGGAATGAACTTGAAGAATCTGCATTGATTGGATCTTGGCAGTTTCTTAATCGACATCTAAATGCATCTTGAACCTGGTGGGAGACATCACATACTTAGTGAACCTCTTCAAAAAATCCAGTCATAGACAAAACTATTAAACAGAAGAAGCATAACAGTTAATCCATCTTAATGTTCCTTGGTCTAGAGTGGTATTTACAGTGGCACTTGCAATGATGCAATACAGCTCTCTTGTCTCAAAACAAATGTTAAAATGGAATGACAATTCCTTAACTACAGTTTGTATTGTTCAGCAATACGATGGTGAGGGCCAACACAGCAGCAGAAGGGTAGCTCTGTATGAAAAAAGGGCTTCCAAGAACTTTCTGCATGACAGAAGTCTTTGCTCTCAACAATCCTTTGGATGAATTCTGGATGGAACCATATTTTTGTACTTTAGTTTTTGTTATTCTAGCATTACCACAACTGATTAAACTTGTGGATTAATCAATGAAATAGTTCATTGCTGTTTTTTAAAGAAATCCTCCTTCCCACTTGAAGGATATCTGCTTCAACAATTTTTCTGTTGAGAATCTGCATTAAAAATATCCAAAATAGGGGTGTGTGTGTGTTCTAAAATGACACCAAATTTAATGATGTGGAAATTGGCAAATATATTTAACCAATTTATTAAAAGTCAGATGATTAATCAACTGAAATATTTAATTGGCTACAGCCCTAATCACCAATTCTAGATAAAGAGATGTGTCTTGGTATGCACGGACCATGTGAATGGATACCTGAGACTCTAGAGCCACGGTCAGATGTACCTTTAGATCTGTAAAAGTAAAGGTAAAGGTTCCATTGCTTGAAAGCCAGTCAAATCTGACTCTAGGGTTGCGGTGCTCATCTCCGTTTCAAAGCCGAAGAGCCAGCGCTGTCCGAAGATGTTTCCGTGGTCATGTGGCCGGCATGACTAAACACCAAGGCGCACAGAACGCTGTTACCTTCCCACCAAAGTGGTACCTATTTATCTACTTGCAATTTCTTGCTTTCGAACTGCTAGGTTGGCAGGAGCTGGAACTAGAGATGGGAGCTCACTCCATCATGCGGCACCCAGGTCTCGAACTGCTAAACTACTGACCTTCCACAGCCTGCAGTTCAGTTGCAAATGCCTGATGGATCTAAAGGGCACAATCAGACAGCAACATCTGGGAAAGGTACCGCAGCCATCAGCACCCCGTGCTGCCATGCCACGGAAGTGGAGTTAAAAGACAACGGGGAAAGTCTGGTCCTAATACTTGCCGACAGGCCACAGATGGACTTTCCCCTGTCTGATCGCTCAAGCGCACATTCAAGCCGTTGGGATGGTCTGCTCATTCCATCCTGACTCGGTGCTGGGTTTTCCCCCTCACTGAGCAGTATGCGCATAACTGCATACTCCATAGGGAGCTCTCAGTGTGAAGGTGCGATTCCTCGTTTATGCACATGGGAAACAAAAGGCAACCCTCCCCACTCACCCGAACGTGCTGTTTGATAGTGAAGTGACAGGTTGAGCCCATTGCTACAAAGGATGTGTTATCGCACAACGCTATGTCAATTTCCACTGAAGGAAATGGGCTTGCTTCCCCTCTGCACCAAATGGCATGTCTGACCATGGCCTAGACTGATTTTTACGTTAAATGACTGAAGTACAATTAGGGTGCTGACACTGGTCCCCCATTCTCAATGCAGTTGCAGGGACAAATATTAGCTGCTAATGGTAGGGGTAGTGCTAAGATACAAACTCTGCAGACCACCTAGTTTAGCAGATCACCTGCTCCTCTAGTTTTATCTGCAGAACTCAAGCTGCTCCACTTGGTTTGCACCAAGATATGTCACTGGCCCTAGAGCTTTTTTGACTCTAGCAACACCAGCAGCCTAGAAGTGATGAGCAGGAGCAGCTACTTGGGTGAAGGTTTCTGTCATCTACCTACCTAGTGCTTTCTATTACCACCACCTCCTGAAACGGTAACTTGGCTGGGGATACTATACCCCTCCCCAACCTGTATTATTGGGCTTTGACTCTGTAGGTGGTTTTTTTTTGGGGGGGGGTATAGTATACCCCCTGTTCAATTGCTCACTCTGGAGATTTTTTTTTGCATTTGTTGAAGCAAGCCTTTGAGGTCTAAGTGATGTCCAGAAGGGACTGGGTGTCTGTTTGAGTTTCATAGTAATAGGGGCATGAGGTCTGGATATATTTGGATATTGAGTGATTTCACTGTTTGAAAGATGCTTTGATTCCTTTCATCCAAAAGGAAAGTGGCATATAAATGAAGAGTGCCAAGGAATAAAAGAAGGGGAAGGAAACTGATTTCTGCCATTGTGTGTTTGCTTGCCTTTGCCCAATGCCAAGAGTAAGCAATCTACTGGTCACTCTGCTGCTGGCTGCCTCTGTTGTCTGACCACACTGTTCCAAGCAACTGAGCTGAGTAAGCATCTTCTAATATCTTCTTTTTTCACTGTATACACAGTGCTCTGGGTAGAGAAAGCATCTCCTTGGTCCCCCTCCCTCTCCTCAACATCAAGCGGCAAGACTGTCTGGGAGCCAGGCAGAGCAAAAGAGACAGATGTGCTGAACGTGCGGGTACCAAGGAAGTGGTTTCCTTAGCAACAGTAACCAATTCAAAGCTCTCATGGCTTACCCTCTCTCCTCACATGTGTGCCTGTGTTTTCAGCCCATGTGGTTTAGATACTGAGGGTGGTAGATTGAAATGCCAAAGACAGAATTAAATGAAAATGTGTGGGTGGAAAATATATGGGTGCTTCGCCCATTACCAACAATAGCTGGAGTTGCTTAATATGGCTCAATTTAAGTCCATAACATGCCACGTGCATACATGTAATATGCACATTGTGGTTAATGTGACTTGAGTGGGAGGTGTGCATGATCCCCAGGCACCTTGTTCATCTTGTGGCAGACCTGGGATTTGTTCATTCTATCTGAATAAAAATAACCGAGGGTTGTTTAAAAGACAGCTAATGCAGAATTGTCGTCTCTTTTATATCCAAGCAGAGAATCTCACAACATCCCCTGGTTTCCATCCTCCAGTGGCAATCAGGTCTCCCTCTGGGCTTGTATTGAGTTTTGAATACTGCCTACATCTGCAAATTTCTGCATGGTAATATTTACATTGCCACTTAGCCCAAGATGAAACAAAAGTAAGCCAAAGGTCCTAATTATTCATAAACTTTTTTAAATGTTGCTACTGAATTGCTTGAATAATAATAATTATTAATAATAATTTATATAGCACCATCAATGTCCAAGGTGATTTACAGAGATAGACCAGATTCAGAAATCATGACAAAGTCATGTGCCCATGCTGGGCATGCCTGCAGGTTGTTCTCATGCTCACACTCTCCCTACTCCCACTCTGATAGGAGAGAGCAACTGAAAGTTTCCTGCCTTGGAAAGGCCTGCCTCAAAGCAACTTAAATACAAATGGGGAGGAAGGCAAAAGAAGGGAGAGCATGACAAGAATGCTCTCCGTGTACTTTGGACCTGTTTCCATTAGGTCAAAGGGATAACTGAAGTCAAAGTCATCAAAGACAATTTTTATGAGAGATTTTAAGGAAAAGAAAGAGTTGTCATGAGGCAGGTGTTCTGAGAGGCACAAGAGGTGGCAGAAGAACAGGCAGAGTCATTAATGAGAGCAGGAGACTTTTTGATGGTTGCAAGCGTGAAGGTCACAAGTGATGATAATGACGGGAGATGCAGGCAAAATGATAGAAGGGAGCTGTATTGTGACCACCTATAAATGCCTCAAAAGCCAGAGAGTGGTTTAACAGCAGAGTTCTGGACAGAGGTGAGAGGACTGAGGTGTGGTAAGGAAAGGCCAGAGATGACTTATGGTCAGGATGACCAAAGCATGAACCAGAACTTATATCTGAGGGACTGGCATGACTCTTCCATTATGAAACAAACTATAAGCATATCATCTCAGAACATCTGACCAAAGCACAGTCACAACTCCAAAAGCATTGTAATTTAGGATGGCCTCATGTGAAAATACGACAGCAAGATAAAGAGTGAAAAATCCCCACTGATTTCACAGTTGGAAATGCCAAGCTAACTTCCCCCCAAATAACTACTTTGTTCAGTGAAGAATAATGGCTTGGAAACAACTGAACATTTCCAAGAGGAAAAGGATTTCCACCCATGGAGTATGACTTTTTCATCTTACCCCCGCGGCTGCAAGCCAAAATGTCCCCCCAGTGCTCTTCCTGGGGATCCCTGTATGCCCAAGAGCATCCTTTGGGGAACCATTTTCAGCTGCAGCAAGACAGGAGAGTCAAGAAAGTCACACTCCACAGGTGGAAATCCATCTAACCTGCAGAAATGTTTGGCTGAATCCAAACAATATATTTAACAATATATCCAGCATTAATGTTGCAATGGCATGATCAATTACGTAGCTGATATTTTATGCATTTAGTATTGTAATAGCATGGGCAGAGCAAAACGTGTGTGACTATTACTCTAAATTGTAACATTATCTGTGTCAGGTAATTTGACTTTCAGATTTATTGTTTTGGCTCACAAAGACATATTCCATATTTCATGTGAATTCAATGGCATACACAGGCATGTCAAACTCTTTATCTATTAATCAGGCTGTACAGATGGTTTTAAACTTGCAGAAAATATATAAGCCCTCTAAAACAAGCCATTTTCTGGGACTTGACCATGTGACAGTGAGGTGTTTGGGGAACAAGATTCAGTGGGACTTCTCAATAAACACTGATTCACACAGCATATGCAGAAAGGAAAACCTATGGTTTGAGAAGCAGTATTTGTGAAGCAGCTGATACGGTTAAGTAGTTCAGATGATACATGGGGAAAACTGCACTTGAAAGGTATCTGGACCATTGTCACCAGTTCAACAGAGAAACTACACAGAAAGTAGTCTGGCTAGCTATTCAATTTGCCATTGAGGCACTCAGCAGACTGTATTGTCTAAAAATGCAAATAGTCAGATCCTGCAAGCTAAGTGGAAGAGGGTTTTTTGCTACCTTGTTCATCCCACCATGACCCTCTGTGTCCACTGAAAAGCTGCTCCTGAGGGGCCAAGGGGGACCTTTGGGAATGGCATAGGATGCAGCATGAAGGAATTAGCAGAAGTTCCCCCTCATCTAAATCTTGCATGAGGTGGGGGAAGGTGATTTCTGTCAATGTCTCCCTTTTGGCTGAAGCCCTTATACTGCATCCCACACAGTTCTCAAGGGCCCCTTAGATCTTAGGAGTTGCTGAGGAGGGTCATGCAGTGGGCAGAGGAAAACAGCAACAATCCTTTCCATGGACTCACTCCATTCAGTTTTTAAAATCCAGCCCTAAATCCATATTCATTTTACATAAGCCTGATTCTCTGTTTAAAGCAATCACTATGTTGAAACTTTAAGCGCAAGTTTGTTGGCCATGTAACTTTTCCAGCACAGATCCATGAACCAAACTGCAATTTTCTGATGGCTCCAGCTCAAAAATTCACTTCTGAAAAAAGTTGCATAATATATTTGGCACATCTTATGTGGGAGCCTGTTATGCACTGTTGTGGAAATGGCCTTATGAATATCAAGTGCTACACAGGAATCTGCTCTGTTTATTATTTTCAGTTTTAATACTAGTGATTTATGGATGTTAATGTCATAGGAGACCTCCTGAAGCCTTTTAAAACAGCAAAGGATGTGTTCAACTTATGGGCTATTTGAACTATGTGCTCTTTGAAATTAACCAGGCTTTTCCTGACCTCAGATCTTTCTACTCTTCATCATTTTATTACTTGCACTTTACTCTTTGACTTCAATCTGTCTATTTGTTCATTGTATTAACCTTCCAGGGCAGCTCTTCATTTTTCTTTGCTGTCTCTCATTTGCCTGTTTTTAAGGTTCCCTGTTCAGTTTACCAACTTTGGATCCTGTCTCCCCCCCACCCCCGGATACAACTGATTGAATTGTTCAGCATTCTGTACAGAAAAATGGTAAGGTAAGAAATG
This sequence comes from Gekko japonicus, assembly GCF_001447785.1. Taxonomy (NCBI): domain Eukaryota; kingdom Metazoa; phylum Chordata; class Lepidosauria; order Squamata; family Gekkonidae; genus Gekko; species Gekko japonicus. The sequence continues at coordinate 235,111 of NW_015173142.1, read as the reverse complement.
ACACCATCAGGAAGCTGTTCCGTACCTCCCTTCGGAGAATGCAGTGGACCATGACAATGACAAAGCCTTGCAACGAATCAAATACTGCGAAGAGTATCTGAAATAATATCGATCGCTTGTCTGTCATGGCGAGAACTGCCGACATCCAAGTAAGAGCGAGGAGAGGCAATACCACACAGGAGCTCCAAAGGGATGCCCTAGACAGTGATAGAGAGGGGAAAAAAACCAGCAGCAACAACAACATTGTAGAACGGTGAAAGCACAAGCACAACCCTATCCTTCTACAAATATATCTCTTATTTAAGGATGGCAACATTTCAGTTAACATGAAAGCCAATGACAAATATTTACACAGATATATAAAGATCAACATTTTATTTTCTAATTGTTACCCCAATTGAATTTTAAATGTGTGGTTGCCATTTTTTAATTAACTAGGTCCAGTATTAGTAAGCCCAATTTTTTCATCACTGTAGTATTTTTTCACATGCACTGTATAAGATTTGTAACAAGAAGATGTAAATGATTAGGACTAACATGGCATTACTGGCGGTGGTGGCTGACAAAGCTGTTGTTGAAACTACTCCACACTTGGCACATTTGAGCGTCAAACCGCTATGAGGCTCACTCATCTGACTGCAAACAAACAGAACACCCACAAAAAAGAACAAAATATTGAATTTTTTGGTCACCAAAAAAAGTCGCTACTGAAATTTAGCTTTTTAAAAATATGATGTCATGCAAGAAAAAAAAAAAGCAAGTAGACTTTATTCAGGATGAAACGTTCTATTCTATTACAAAGCTCTATTTGTAACATTGTATGCTTCACACTTTTCAAAAAATATTTATGCTATGGGGGGAAGCTTCAGTTCATGCAAAATCCAATTCTTCCATTTAAGCTTCTTTAAAAAAAACACAAACAAACAAACAAAAACAAGGCCCCCAATGCCTGGGAAGAAAATGTTGCTTGATACACTGAAGTAAACAAGCACGTGCTAGTGTAAGACACACATGGTGAAATTCCTCTATTCAGACCATTAGAAAGACCAATATGCCCACGATCCTCCAGGATAGACAAACATGACAAATAGCCCAGGCAAGACACATACTTTTAATTAATTTAAACATGAAGGTAGTTGAAGAATTGCCCCCAATCAAGATGGGTCAGTTAGAGAGCCAATAACTTTATGAGAACAATTAGAACAGGTTGGATCCAATACTGAGCAAGAATCATCTTAGCAAGAATCATCTAGCTTTGCCCAGTCTTTGCTAGATGTTGGTCTGGATATAGGGCTTGAAATGTATGGAGTTTTAATGAAAGTATTCAGGCTAGAAGAATTGTGATTTTTTTCACTTTAATAAAACACAATGCACAAGCATTAAAATTATTATTATTATTTTTGGTACAGAGTACTACATCACAACCCTCGGCAACTGTTTTGGACTTCCTCCCCCATATACGATTATAACAAATTCATTGTCTGTCTATCTGCAGCCTTCAATCCATCCTAATAGTTGTAGTGTCATAGAAACATATAGGGGAAGGCTTTTTAATCAAGCAGCAGCGGTAATTGCTTACTTAAATTATGAAGGGGAAAAGTGACATTTACGAAAAAAATCTTCATTTTTTTCCAATCTTTCCATGAATCTTCAGATTTCTCAAACTACCCCCTATGAGGTAGTATTATGTCTAGTGTCATACATAGCTCTCTAAGCCATATGAAACCATAAGATAAAAAAATAAATCTGAATTAAATACTTATGTGGAAATAACCCTCTAAGCGGTATAAAGTTCCAACAGTTTCTACACCTAGGGCCATCTCATGGTCAAGGGCCAAGCAATCCCCCAGAATGATTTTATTCAGCTCTCCAGGTATTGGCTGATCAATACAACAAAGAGGACTTCATCACAATACTTTAAATGCATTATTAGAGTAACTTTGCTGGCAGTGAAAAAGCAATATACATTCACTGCCAAGATCTGTGTTCTGATAATAAAGCAGCCACTCTTGGGAACACCAACTGGCTACCCCGGCATACCATGATGTGAGCCATATATATTGGGGAGGTAAAAACTATGTCTGTCTTTCACCACTAGTCTGCCATGCCTCTGTTCACAGCCACTGGAGAGGAACATATGTTTTCCATTTCTTTATAACACTGTTCTTTTTAATATAGAGAGTACTGCTCCAAAGGATCTGGTAAGGCAATCATAGGGATGGACCCCACCAACTTTTTTGCTCCATCTCAGCCAGTTCCCCTCCTTGTTACAGCTTCTGCCCAGGATGGGTTTTGACCATGCAAGTTACATGCAAGTCTTTTTGGTGATCAAAGGGGACTCCTTCCTCCCTTTGTCATAAGTAGGAAAGCCTGCTGGATCCAGCCCCTACAGAGGAAATGGCTACATGACAGCACTCAACATCTGAACTCATGACCCTTCAGGAGTATAATAAAGCATTTGCCCATTCCATTGAATGAATACTCCCAGAGCTCCATTCAAGGAAATGTGTGAAATTGACAACACTTGCTCCCTCAAGTGCTGATTCATAACAAGTATCTATCAGAGGTTAACTTAAAACAATGATAACCTGCAGTATCTTTAAACTAACAACTGTATTGCGGCATAAGCTTTTATGACCTAAGAACTCACTTTGTCAGATTCATGGAATATTGTACTTTGGGTGCTAGGTATATATACACACATGGGTCTAGAGATTTTTTCAAACAACTGTGTAACCCGTCAGGTAAACTAATGTGACACCAATCATGTGACATTTGGTTGTGAGAAACAGTTATCAAAGATAAACTTTGATTAACAGAGTTCTTTTAGCATGTGAATGCAATATTCTTCCCAGCATGCAGACATACCAACTGAAGCTTTAATGTTGGAGAATGAAACCTCACTGGACATGATCCAGCCAAAGTTAAGCACAGAAGTCCCACTGATATTACAGGGAATGTTAACTGAATATTTAAATTTCTTTTACTGAAATCGATGAACCCTGATCTGACAAAACTTCATAATGAAGCTGAATCCCCACTGATCAACAGTCTAGAAAGGAAAAGATTGGGGGGAAATGACTGAATTCAGCACCTTACTTCCTCTTCTGCAGAGTAGGAATCCAGCTTTTCCTCAACCTGTTTGCATATGGAATTCTCTACCAGCCAGGGATACCTCTGCGGAAGGGTGTTTCTGCATTAATAATCCTTACCAGAAATATAATGAAGGAATCTCATAGTGCTTAAATTTGGCCAGGTCCATGCCCATGGTTTCCAATATGGCCTTGCTTTTAATTATGGAAATGATTAAAAGCATTTCAAACAAGAGAAGAACTTGAACAAATTACAGAAAAATTGAGGTAATAATATATATGCATAGAAATTACCCATACCCAAGTGTACACATATTACACTTGAATGACCTGTGTTCAAATCTGTATTAACTGTGATCAAGCCAGTGAGGCAATGTGCAACTTCATTTTTAATTTTAATGGAAAACTAGGTGGCAAAGTGGCACAAGAATAGGGAACTCCTTTGTGCAAGGGCATTATGTGCTATGACTAGAGAGAGCACTAGTAATACAGTAATCTCACTGTTATACAAATGTGATGCTTCTTTTAAAGATGTCATGTCCCGGTAATTTATAATCATATATGGCAAGAATCCCACTCCTACACATCGTGCTTTAGTCAGGTTGCAGCAGTTCTAAAAAGGGAGTGGGAGTCTATTAGCTAACCAAATCTAAATAGATGCACAAGTATTTCATACAAAATCAGTCCAGAGATTAAGAAGATCAAATAACTCAACGTTCCTGTTATAACGTTACCAAGACTTCTGTTAGTTGCATCTTTAGTCTTGACTTAATAGCACTGTACATGTATTTTATTATTTTACCAATTTTTGTCACATTTCCTGAGTTTTGGAGATGACTAAACCTGGTTACACAGTTTGTTATATAAAGTTTAAAAAGTTCAAGGTGCAATCAAATAAATGTATGCTTATATATATATAAATTGGAAAAAGTCACACTTGCAGTTGTCCTGAGAAATGCCCCAGCTTCTGCTTACCCTGCTCTGTGTTTGAGTTTTTTATCAAGGATTCCATCTCTGGAAACAAGTTTATTAAACACCAAAATGCCAATCACCATGTTGACCTGTTGAATATACAAGAAACAGACAAAAAACAAATAGTTGCCCTTTTACAGTGACACTGGAGACAAACTTCTAAGCCCAGCCTTTGGGCAAGCAATTTAAAAAAAGCAACATCAAGTGCCCCTGTCCAGCAACTAGCTGGCCCATGTGATGGGGCCTTGTTATTTATGGAACAACAGTTTTGCACAGCCCTGTCTGCACGGGATGCTGCTACAGGAGCAAAGTGAACAGAAGCAAAGATTTGCCTTCCAGGTGCAAAGGCTTCCACCAGATGGTGCTGCACTCATGTAAGCCAAATATACAACACTTGAGAAAGTGGGTGTGGATCCACAAAGCACATGTACATAGGATACTATTTTGCATGTACATCTTTACCAGTTCACTGGGACCAGGCTGGGTGGGGGCAAACTAAAGGAACAAAATTCCAGGGGGCCCAACTCCCTCTGAAGAGTAGAGCAAGTTGCTGCTTGGGGGACAATAGAAACACACCTCTTGTAACCAAGCTTATGTTTCTGAATGTAAGAGTACACAGAAGGCCTGCAGTGACTCTCTGCAGTCTAGGGCTGCCAAATGTGGGCGGGGGTTGGGGAATCCCCCGCTTTGAAGGCCCGATTCCCCCCCCCGACGATCTGGGCCACGCCCCCAACGTGAGCACGTAGCATGCAACTTCCTGTGATGTGCTGCCGGCGCGCGCGCGCAAAGCGCACGCACGCATCCACCGCGAGCTCCCAGAGGCCGGCGAAGCTCCCCCGCTGCGACTGTTGAGTAGACTTGGCAACCCTACTGCAGTCCGATTCTTAGCAACCCTAAACAGGACAGATGTGCGGATGTACAGTCCCATCCTCAGCAAGAATTTTGCAGCAATTTATGCACAGTACATGGCAGGCCACTCCTTGAATAGGAGAAGACCTTGTTAATTTCACCACAACCCTTGATTTGAGTGGCCCAGGAGAAGCAATGATGCAGTTATTGCAAACAAAAAAACTGTCTGGAAGGGCCCAAGGCTTTAGTCATATGAAAGTGCCTCATACTGAATCAGGCCCTTAGTCCATCAAAGTCAGACTGGCAGCGGCTCTCCAGGGTCTCAGGCAGAGGTCTTTCACATCACCTACTGCCAGAATTTGAGCTTGAGATTTTGGGGCTTGAACCTGGTACCTTCTGCATGCAAGCAGGTACTCTACCACTGAGCCACAGACCCTCCCTCCAGTTAGACCAATTTTAACAGTCAGGCTTGGTATGAGCTACAAGTGCAAGAAAGCAGCTACAACAATGCTGATGACATTCAAGTTGACCTGGATAAATTTTCTCATCAGTTAGAAACTAATTCCCAGAACCAAGTTTCATTCTTATCAGAGGTAGCATGAGCTAATTTAATTAGATTCTTATATTGCGTTCTTAAGCTATTTAGTTGTTGGAGGTGACAAACCGTCCTGCTATGTCTGGTTTTCCTCATTTGTCTGTTTATATATATTTTCTTTAGATTTCTACATTCCAAATCATACTATTTATTTCAGGGGGTATAGTATATTTGAATATCTTGCTTAAAGTGGTACAGTCAAAGATTAATATGGGATAATGTACAATTCTGGCAAGATAACACAGTTTTATTTAGATTACTGTAGTGTTTGAGATCTCCTGCCAACCTAGCAGTTTGAAAGCAAGACATTGCAAGTAAATAAATAGGTACCACTTCAGTGGGGAGGTAACAGCATTCCGTTTGCCTCAGCATTTAGTCATACTGGCCACATGACCACGGAAACGTCTTCACAGCGCTGGCTCTTTGGCTTGGAAACAGAGATGAGCACCATCCCCTAGAGTCAGATTCAACTGGCTTTTGAGCAAGGGAAACCTTTACCTTTATTTTTAGTGTTTGAGATACCAAGGATTAGTCTTTTTGTAGTTACTTACAAAGCAATCAGGCAGAGATATTGATTCTTTGGGCCTGAACATGCTTCAGAGCCAATAAATATATAGCAGGTTCTGTTCACTTCAATGGATTAACAAAATCGGGAAGCAGATCTGCATTCAGAGGAGGATCAATATGCACCCAATCTGCATTTTGAGTATGTGCGATGTTTGCAGGGAAAAACGAGTAAGTGTTATGAAAACTGGTAACCAGAAGCTTCTTAAATTACATTTTCTTGCTGCTTCCTCTTGCACTTCCTATGAAGGGAGGGAGAATGAGCTTTCTCGCATTTCACAAAAAATTATTTTCCCTTTGACCACCACACAATGAATTCAATTATTTCTTTATTTGAAATATCTGTAGCCTGCTTTTCACCCAAATGGAGCCCAAAGCAGTATGATAAAGAAACCAATCACATTGAGTCCAGGTAACTCATTTATTCACTCCTGTTTGGCACCTTACAGGTGCTGTGCTGGACAGACCATTTGGCATCGTTTTAAGAAGGCTATCAGTGAAGGCGTGTGTGTGTGTGGGGGAAAAACAGGTTACTTACCTGTAACTGGTGATCTTCGAGTGGTTATCTGTCCATTCACATCCATGGAATTCAATGCGCCTGCGCTGGATCGATCAGTATTGTAGCAAGCTCTAACGGATTTTCGCACCCAGACCTCAGGCATGCGCAGGAACCCCAACCATGCCCAGAGGGGTGGGCGTGGACATCCCGCCAGTTCTTTCAAACCACCGCAAATCAACAGCTATAAAAGAATGTAGAAGCTGACAGCAGCGTGGAAGGAGGGCGGGTGGTGTGAATGCACATATGACCCCTCGAAGATCACCAGTTACAGGTAAGCAACCTGTTTATCTTCAACATGGTCTCTGTGCTTCACACTCATGGGAGATTAGCGAGCAGTGGCCTACCTGGAGGAGGGTGCTGACAGGTCATTACTGCGAAGCCGAAGATAAGATGTGACGTCCGATGTTGGTATGAGAGTTCTTGCGGACATCAAGGGCGTAGTGCCTTATGAACATATTAGGCGTAGCCCAGGTAGCGGCTCTGCAATTGTCCATTAGGGGAACTCCCTGAAGGAAGGCAGTTGAGGCTGAAACAGCTTGAGTTGAATGAGCCCTGATACGGCCAGGCAATGGCTGCTTAGCAATAAGGTAGCAGAGGCGGATGAGACCTACAATCCACCTTGACAAACGCTGAGCCATGATGCTAGTTCCCAGCCTTGCTGGTGCATAGGAAACGAACAGTTGACTGTCATGTCTCGTTGGACGAGTTCTCTTTAGGTAGAACAGAAGTGCACGCTTTGTATCCAACGTGTGTAACAGCCTCTCTTCTGGGGATGTCGGAGTGGGGAAGAAATCCGGGAGGAAGACCTCTACCTGTAGGTGAAATTCTGAAACTACCTTTGGCAAGAACGAGATGTCAGGAACAAGATGGATGCCATCTGGCAAAAATGACAGGTAAGGAGAATCATGTCTGAAAGCTAGTATTTCCCCCACTCACCTCGCCGAAGTGTCAGCCACCAGGAAAGCTGTTTTCCATGACAGCAATTTCAACTTGCAAGTCGCGAGCAGCTCAAAAGGCTTTCTGGTGAGTTGGCAAAGTACCAGGGGAAGGTCTCAGGAGATGACAGGACTTTTGATTGGAGGATAAAGGTGTAATAGCCCCTTCAAAAAACGTTTTGAAAGAGGATGCGAAAAAGTGTGCATCCCTCAACTTGAAAGTGGTAGGCTGAAAGTGCAGCCAAATAAACTTTCAACGAGGAATGTTACAGTCCCGAGTCAGCAAGAGACAGAAGGAAGTCAAAGACCCTCTCGAAACCCACGGAGGCGGCTCGAGGGGCATCCTCATCTAAGGAGGAACAAAACTTTTCCCACTTGTAATGATAAGACTTTTGTGTAGTGGACTTTCTGGAGTTAAACAACACATTCAGTATGCGGGAGGAAAAACTATGTATACCATTCTCCAGGCCGTCAACTTCAATCGTGGGATGTCGTGGTATAGGAGAGGGGACTCGGATAGGAGCAAGAGGTCCTGCACTGGCGGGAATTGGTGGTAGACCCCGCTGACAGATCCAGGATGGTTGAGAACCATGGCTGCCTCGGCCACCACAGGGATATGAGGATACTATCCGCTTTGTTGCTGATGATTTTGCACACCACTCTCGGAAGCAGAGGCAGCAGGGGGAAGAGGAAATCTCTGGACCATGGGTAGAGGAGACCGTCCCCTAAAGACTGCGGGTCCCTGCCTCCTCGGCTGCAGAACAGAGGACACTTTTTGTTCACCCTGGTGGCGAAAACATCTATCTGGGGGAAACCCCACTTGCAGAAGAGTGGGAGAAGGTAAGTTGGATTCATTTCCCACTCGTGCAAATGGAGTCCTGCCTGACTTAGGTGGTCTGCCTGAACATTCATGTGCCCCGGGATGTGTGTGGCGACTAGGAAGATGCTGAGGGCGATACAGAAGTCCCACAACCGAATGGTGAGCTCGCAGAGGTGTTGAGAGACAGTGCCCCCCTGCTTGTTTATGTACTTGAGGACAGTAGTATTGTCCGTGAGAACCGTGACACACTTCCCCCGGATTAGGAGCAGGAAACTGGTGATAGTAAACTGTATCGCAAGTAGTTCCAGAAAACTGATGTGACGGTTTCATTTCTGTGTGTCCCATCTGCCTCTGACACAAAGTCCCATCATGTGAGCACCCAAACCGGAGAGAGAGGCATCTGTTGTCAGGGTGATCTCCGGTGATGGAGGATGGAAGGGTGCTCCCTGGAAAAGGTTGGGATGGGTAGTCCACCAAAGTAGAGAGTCCCATACCTTGACTTGTGGGGATAGGTGGGTCGAGTGTGTGTCTTGCTCTGGATTGAAATTGCGAATAAACCAAAGTTGTAGGTGGCGCATTCTCAACCTGGTAAAAACCAGGACTGATGTAATAGTGGCCATCAGACCGAGGAGCCTCTGTATTTGGAAAGCCGTTACCGAGGGCCGGGTACGCATCACAGTGGCTAGATTTACGATGTCCGTAACCCTGTTTTGTGGTAGGTAGGCTCTGCAACTTGTGGAGTCCAGTAGTGCACCGATGTAGTGTATTTTCTGGACTGGTTGAAGTTGAGACTTCTCCAGATTTACTTGCAGACCCAGGTTTTCCAGGAGGGTTAGCATCTTGTTGATGTTTGAGACTAGGGTGTCCCTGGAAGTCGCAACCAGGAGCCAATTGTTGATGTATGGATAGATGGAAATACCTCTGAGATGAAGGAAGGCTGCAACTACCACCATCGTCTTTGTGAACACTCTCGGTGCACTTGAGAGACCGAATGGCAGAGATGCATATTGGTAGTGATGTTGGCCAATTGCAAAGTGTAGGTATTGGCAGTGGGACGGGTGGATGGTGAGGTGGAAGTACGCGTGCTGGAGGTCGAGAGTGGCCATCCAAATGTTCCTCTGGAGAAGTGGCAGAATCTGCTGCAAGGATACCATGCGGAAGCGGCGGTAGCGCACAAAACAATTGAGCACCCGTAGATCTAAGATTGGTCGAGCTCCTCCATCCCATTTTGGAATGGTGAAATAATGGGAATAGAATTCCCTGCCGTGTTGGTGAAGTGGCACCGGTTCGATGGCTCCCTTGTGCAGAAGGACGGACACTTCTTCCAGAAGAGCTGGAGAAGGGGGTGTGGAGACAAAGACCGGAGTAGTGGGGTTCTGTATAAAATCTATACGGTAACCATGGGTCAAGATGGACAGCACCCATTTGTCCGTGGTGATGAGGTGCCAAGTTTGGAGAAAAGGGGCTAGACGGGTGGGATGTGACTGGAAAACATGGAAGTCAAAACCCTGTTTAGTGGACTTTGCCTGCTTATGGCGGGAGGGTTGTTGTCCCGATACAAATCTGGGTTTCTGAAATGCAGGCTTCTGGCCTCCAGAGGATGTACGTGGCCTCCACTGCTGCTCAGGAGACTGACGATTTGGGGTATGTTTTTGCCAGGGTCTAGACCAAAGACGAGGCCGGTATTGTTGTCTCGTGGAGGAAGAAACACCCAGAGCACGAGAGGCTTTTATACTTTTATCCATATCTTGTAATATGGTGTTTGTGGTACTATTAAAATGACCAAGGCAATCAAAGGAGAGGTCCTCTACATATGTCCTGGTAAAGGTAAAGGTTCCCTTGCTCGAAAGCCAGTCGAATCCGACTCTAGGGTTGCGGTGCTCATCTCCATTTCAAAGCCGAAGAGCCTGCGCTGTCTGCAAATTGGTGTTGTGTACCCAGGAATGTCTTCGGACAGTGATGGCTGAAGCCATTGTCCTTGAGCAGGTGTCTAGGGCATGTTTAGCAGTATTTATTTGTTGTTTTGCCAGCACCATGCCCTCCTTTTGGATGATGTGGGCTAACTGATGCTTATCTTCTGGAAGGGTTGCTAGGAGTTCAGAGAGCCTTTCCCATAAAGTGTATCGATATCTACTCATACATGCTAGGTAGTTCGTGGTCTTCACCCCGAGTGCTCCCGTAGAGTAGAAACATCGGCCGAATGCATCTAGCTTTCTGCTCTCCCTGTCAGAAGGGGCAGAATGGGTTCTCTTCAACTTGGATGGGGAAGTAACTACCATTGAATTTGGTTGAGGATGGGCAAATAAGAATTCAGCTCCTGTTTCCTGGACTCTATACATATAGTTCATGCGGTGTGTGGACACTGGAGCTGATGATGGTTTATCCCATGACGTTTTAGCCACCTGTAATAGGACTGTGGACATGGGTAGTGCTATGGCTGTCGATGTATCTAATTTTACCACATCGAATACAGCATTTGTAACCACTGGTTGAGGTTGTACAACGGAAAGGCCAAGGGAGTGGGCCATTCTTTTAATGAGGTCTCCATAAGAATTTAGATTTTCTGATGGAGATATGGGTTGGTCATTGGCCACTGCCTGTTTAGGAGATGGCTGTTCAGGCGAGCTGTGCAACTCTGAAAGCCCCGTATCCGACTTATGATCTTTACCCGATTTTTCCTTTTTCTTTTTTACGGGAGTGGATGCCGAACACTGTGCCATCGGTGCTGGATGCTTCAATGTCAACTGGATGATGTAGGATGAGGACTTTGACGCCAGACCGGTACTTCTGGATCCATAACGGAAGTGGGGTTTACCGCCAATTCTAATAACGCTACTTGGAGACGCACCGCTCGATTCTTCCTAGTTTGATTAGAAAACTTGGCACAGTGCCGACAGGATTCTGGTCGGTGCGTCTCACCAAGACAAAAAATACAAAGGGTGTGGCCGTCAGGCGGAGCTAGCTTACTGCCGCACCCAGTACAACGCTTGAAAAAGCCCCACCTTTTCTCCATAAAATAAACAAAATGGAGAAGAAAAAGAGGTGTGTGGGGGGGAGGCCGAAGGCCAGACTGAGGTAAGAAAAAACTTCCCCTCAAACTTAAATAATGTTTTTGTTTTTTTAAAAGGAAAAAATGAAGAAGCAAAGGAAAAAGAGAAAAAACAAAGAAGCAAAGGAAAGAAGCAAATGAAGAAGCAAAGGAAAAAGAGAAAAAACAAAGAGAAATCCGAAGAGCCTCTGAGGAAAAATAGCTACCAATCAAGGAAAGGTGTTTCCAGCGCGGCAGAAAGAAAGGAACTGGCGGGATGTCCACGCCCACCCCTTTGGGCATGCGTGGTTGGGGTTCCTGCACATGCCTGAGGGCTGGCCGCGAAAATCTGTTAGAGCTTGCTACAATACCGATTGATCCAGTGCAGGCACACTGAATCCCATGGGTGTGAAGCACAGAGACCACGTCGAAGATCAAAGTGGTTTGCTCTGTTACCAGCCCCATCCCAGGATGAGTGTGCTGAATAAGACCAAGAGATGGCAGGCAGTCTGAAAACTGAGCTTCAAATGCTATTAGCTGAGTAAAAATGTGAGAAACCCCATTTTGCAAACCCTTTAACAAGCAATGCTTATTTTTCTCCTTGTGACTGTGCAGCCAAATGGAGAGATTTTAGTGTGACCTGCTGCTTACATGGGGACAAGCTGCAGCCATTTATATGATTGTCACTGTTCCTGGCCAAGCTAACGTGATCACAGAAAAGACTGCAGCAGAAGGCTGTTTTCACTACATAATAGTGTGGAAAAAATAAGCGCTGCTGCTTTGTGTGAATTGTTCCCTGGTTAACTCCAGCTAAGCCTCCTGTTTTCTTTCCAGTGTGGGCAGGAATGTTCCTGTTTATTTGACTGCACCTAGAAGACATGCACATTTTAATATTGTGATTCATTACGACATTTAAGTCTTAAAGCGTAATAGTCTGGAAATCTTTGGGGATTCTCTCTCTGCTCCACAGTTATTCCACAGTACCTTTGAATAAATATGAACAACATGTAGCAAGAGAGACCTTATGCCTTTGTGTACTTGTGTATATTTCAGAATATTCATGTCTTATCATATAATACTAAGAGTACTGGCATATGCAATGCGAAATAAACCTGTTTTCATAACTTTCAAGATGCAATTTGAGATCAATTACTTACTAGGCACTCCATAAGATAGATAGATAGATAGATAGATAGATAGATAGATAGATAGATAGATAGATAGATAGATAGATAGATAGATAGATAGATAGATAGATAGATGATAGATAGATAGATATTCCCATGCCTACTTAACATACTAGCAGTGATTTTAATATTTACCAGGACAACAGCAGCTGCGGGTCCAACAAATGCATAAAGAAGCCCTCCTTCAAGAGACAGCCAGCAACTGGAAAGAACATTAGAAAAGAACTAATACAAATTAATAAGATGTAGCTTCTATCTATTCAATTACAGACTGCAGAGCATACTGACACCCTCAATGATGGAGATATTTATATTGTTAAGGAACTTTCTCAACAGATTTAAAGAAACCCTAACACTAATCACATATGTAAGTGCCTGCATACCCCAATTATTAGCAATGTCTGAAATGGGCCTGTAATGATTTCTTGTTTTATATGTGTGTGTGTCTCTTTAAAAGTTTGGTTGCATGGCTGAGATATATTAGAGTGGTTGAAAAGACAAGAGTGGTGTGATTGGTGATTGACAGAGAGGGGGAGGGGTTTTGGAAGTGGTTCTGAGTGGATGAATATGAATGTCTGTCAAGAGTGACAGTTACAGGTTTGACAGTTGATAAAGACAGTTGATAAGTTAGTTAGTTCTGAGGTCTGTGAGAGAAGCAGCGAGTTAAGTTCTGTGTATGAGAAAAGTGCGAAGCATTTCGGTGTGAAAGCAGTTAAGCTGTCTGTTGATGTTGTTCAGAGTTATAAGAAAGTCTGAGTGACAGGCTGGAGTGAAACAGTCTACGTCTATGTCCTGGAGTTGAAGTGTTACAAAGTTACCTGAAAAATCCCTGTCAGGAAGGGAGCAGATCTTGTGTGGGACACCAAGCAATTGTTAAAAAGATTCACCTTACTGGTTACATTGTTCTACCCTTTTATTTATGAATTATTTCAATAAATCCTCTTTTATTTAAGTATACCAGTTCGGAAATAAATACTTCCTCAGTACCACATAGTTTTCCATAAGCCTTACACGCGACCTACCTACCCAGTAAGAGCCAAAGTAAAAGTATAAAGGTTTGGAAAGCCTTAAATTTCCTGTTGGCAGCCGGATATATTCTAGTAGACCAAAAATAAAGAACACTTTTAAAGGGAAACCAGACCTCCCCATATAAGGGGTCGTCACAGGGCCATTCTGTTTTGCTTGAAAACTGGGATATGAAGCCTGCCTCACAATGGAAGTTCTCACAGAACAAGCAGTGGCACAAAATGAATGGAATGTTGGGCCCTGGAAATTCCTCAGACTGAGGAGAGAGAAATTACTAGTGGCAGCCCGGAATATAAATCTGAAAATTGCACTGGCTACACATAAGCGGGACTTTCGCTTTCACAAACTGTAACATCCCCTCAGGTTATGAGAAGAGCTAACATCCAAAGGCAATCAGAACATATATAGCTACAATATGTACTGCATATTTTAAGGGAGCTGGAATATTTGTTAAGTGGAAAAACATACTGATCAAGAAACAGCAGTCCATTCATTTATTGGTAGCTTGTATTTTCATGAAGATAGATTCAGGTGGGTAGCCGAGTTGGTCGAAGCAGCAGAACAAAGTTTGAATCCAGGGGCATCTTTAGACCAACAAAATTTTATTCAGGGTATAAGCTTTTGTGTATCTGAAGAAGTGTGCTTGCACATGAAAGCTTATGCCTTGAATAAAATTTTGTTGGCCTTGAAGGTGCCACTGGACTCAAACTTTGTATTTTCATGCTCAATGAAATTTTTAGATGATTGCCCATTATAAAATTTCTCATGGCTATGCTGAGTATTTCGGGAATGTTTAGCATATTTTCATTTAACAGTCTTCAGGTTATCACACCATGACAAAGAAGAAATCCCATACCTGCTAGGAAACTCTTCAGGGAGCTTTTAAAGTACTAAACTAGCTTATTTTAAAAAATTCTTTTTCAACTCAAAATTCTAGGGCTAATTTTTTATGTTCTTCACATTGAAATTATTTCTGACAGATTGACTCAATTTAAATATACTAATTCTTCATTGATAACTTTCTATTCTATTAGAAACACATCATAAAACAGAAGTTAAGCCTTTTAACTACAGTCACTAATAATATGTAAAATGTTAATGACTTTCATGAAAATAGATGTAGAACTTTCCAAAAATAAGGAGCTCTTAATCCTTCTAAATTCTAAGTGACTTTCTAGGTGTTAGCTGTCTTCCATACTGTGGGAATTTCAATCAACTTGTTCAGCATTTGCAAAAAAGCATGGCAGTGTAAGATCACAATTTGTTTATTTATTTTACCTCATTTATATCCCACTTTTCTCCCCAATGGGGACCCAAAGTGGCTTACAACATTCTCCCCTGCTCCATTTCATTCTATCCACGTCTCCACTGAGGTATGGAATGTTTATGGACTTGTTCACCTTGATCATTTGGCTTAGGCCAGAAGATAGAGCAACAGAAATGAAAACCTGTATGAGTGTCCTTTTCTAACAAAAACAACAAGAACAACCCATGCCGAAAGGATGCTACTTCTTGTTCCCTCAACACCATATACTTTCTGGATCCAATTCACATATTACAAAGTCTTTGTGTCTGCCCTGAGGACTTTGGATCACACAGTCACTAGGAGTTTCATACTTCAGAGGTGTGCATGCATCCATTTTAGATGAGGACTGCATTGTGTGTGGATGTGGCTTCAGCCTTCCCCCACGCATCATTTTCCCAATCTGAAACAGCTCCCAAGGGAGCCACTGTTTGTCCAATAGGGAAATCCATGTGTAATGGTAGCTACAAGTTTCCTCAGCGAGGCAAATAGCAGCTTCCAAGGGCTGTTTCAGGTTAACAAAATTGTACATAAGAACATAAGAGAAGCCAATGTTGGATCAGGCCAATGGCGCATCCAGTCCAACACTCTGTCACACAGTGACCAAAAATACCAGGTGCCATCAGGAGGTCCACCAGTGCGGCCAGGACCCTAGAAGCCCTCTCATTGTTGCCCCCCCCCCCCAAGCACCAAGAATACAGTGCATCACTTGCCCCAGACTGAGAGTTCCTATCTATACCTTGTGGCTAATAGCCACTGATGGATCTCTACTCTATATGTTTATCCAGTTCCCTCTTGAAGCCCTCCATGCTTGTAGCCACCACCACCTCCTGTGGCAGTGAATTCCATGTGTTTATCACTCTTTGGGTGAAGAAGTACTTCCTTTATCTGTTCTAACCCGACCGCTCAGCAATTTCATGGAGTTCCCACAAGTTCTTGTATTGTGAGAAAAGGAGAAAAGTACTTCTTTCTGTACCTGCTCTATCCCATGCATAATCTTATAAACCTCGATCATGTCACCCCTCAGCTGTCGATTCTCTAAGCAAAAGAGCCCCAAGCGCTTAAACCTTTCTTCATAGGGAAAGTGTTCCAACCCTTTTATCATTCTAGTTGCCCTTTTCTGCACTTTTTCCAATGCTATAATATTCTTTTTGAGGTGTAGTGACCAAAATTGTACACAGTATTCCAAATGAGGTCACATCATCAATTTATACAGGGGCATTACGATACTTGCTGATTTGTTTTCAGTTCCCTTCCTAATAATCCCCAGCATAGCATTGGTCTTTTTTATTGCAGTTGCACACTGTCTTGACATTTTCATTGAGTTATCTATCTCTCTTGGTCACTCTCTGCCAGTTCGGACCCCATCAATGTGTATTCATAGTTAGGATTTTTGGCCCCAATGTGCATCACTTTGCACTTGGCCACATTGAACCCCATTTGCCACGTTGACACGCACTCGCCCATCCTCGATAGATCCCTTTGGAGTGCCTCCCAATCCTCCCTGGTTTTCACCGCCCTGAACAATTTTGTGTCATCTGCAAATTTAGCCACTTCACTGCTTACTCCCAACTCCAAATCATTAATGAACAAGCTAAAAAGAATCAGAGTACTGATCCCTGTGGTACCCCACTGCTTACCGCCCTCCACTGAGAAAATTGCCCATTGATACTCACTCTCTGTTTCCTATTAACTAGCCAGTTTTTGATCCAGAAGAGGACTTGTCCTTTTATCCCATGACTATTGAGCTTACTTAGGAGCCTTTGATGAGGACCTTTATCAAAAGCTTTCTGGAACTCAAGGTAAACAACATCTGTTTGGTCCCCCTTGTCCACATGTTTGTTCAATCTGACTCAGGTCTTTCAGCACCCCTCCCAAAATCAGTGGTTCTGGAGTGGGCAAGCACTTCTCATCTTCCACAGTGAAGACAGAGGCAAAAAATGCATTTAGCTTCTCAGCCATTTCCCTATCATCCTTCAGTACTCCTTTTACCCCTTGGTCATCCAAGGGCCCCACTGCCTCCCTGGCTGGTTTCTGGCTTCTAATGTATTTGAAGAAAGTTTTGTTAATCTTTATGTTTTTTGCAATATGCTCCTCATATTCCATTTCTGCCTCCCTGATCACAGACTTGCATTTTATTTGCCATAGCCTGTGCTCCCTTTTATCAACCTCACTAAGACTAGCTTTCCACCACTTAAAGGAATCCTTCTTACCTTTTACAGCTTCCAATACTTTGTTTGTTAGTCATGCAGACCTTTTTCTATACCTATTTGTGCCTTTCCTAACCTGAGGTATATATTTTTTCTGAGCTTCTAGGATTGTAGTTTAAAATAGTCTCCAAGCTTCCCCAATGGTTTTGACCCTTTCTACTTTTCCTTTCCGTTTCCTCCTCACATGTCCCCTCATATCAGAGAAGTTACCCCTTTTAAAGTTAAATGTGGTTGTGTAGGTCTTTTTGGGCAACTCCCTATTTATACAAATGTTGAACTCAATAACATTATGGTCACTGTTCCGAAGCAGTGCAATCACTTTTACATCTCTCACCAGGTCTTGGGCGTTACTTAGGACCAAATCAAGGATCGCCTCTCCCCTGGTAGGTTCCGTGACCATCTGCTCCATAGCACAGTCATTGAGAATGTCTAGAAACTCAATCTCTTTTTCCTAACTTGAACACATATTGACCCAATCAGTGTGTGCGTAGTTAAAAATCACCTATTACAACACAATTATTTTGTCTAGCTGCTATCTTTAATTCATTCATAATTTTATAATCCTCCTCCTATTTTTTGATCTGGTGGACGATAACAAACTCCCAGTGTTAAGTTTTCTTTTGGGTCCACTATTTCAACCCATAGCATTTCCAGAAGCAAGTCCATTTTTTTTTTACCCTCTCAGTCTTACTGGGCTATATACCCTCTCTGACATACAGAGCCACCCCCCTCCACCACCCCCTATCCTTCCGATATAATTTATAAGCAGGAATCACTGTATCCCACTGATTTTCCTCATCCCACCAAGTTTCTGGAATACCCACAATGTCTATTCCCCCCCCCCCAAACACCAAGCATTCCAACTCCCCAATTTTACCACGGACACTTCTAGCATTTGTATATAAACATCTATAATTTCCCATGCATATCAGGCCCACAACCTTCCTCCTGCTGCCTCGAGACCTTGCCAGCCAGTCCATAGCATTAGTCACAGTCTCAGTGGAGAATTCTAATTCATTTCCCTGTAGAAAAGTAACAGCTACCCCTTCATCTCTTTGAGATGAGCCACCCCGAACCAGAGACTTTTCATCTCCTGTCAGCTTTCCCCAATGGTGAAGGGGAAGGGAAACTGAAACCCCTTCTTCATGTGAGCTGAAGTCTTGACCCAAATTGGTCCTGTGTGGACCTGGGAAGGGCACTCCCAGTGCATGTGTGATCCAAAGTCCTAATGATAGCTCTGGGAACTTTGTAGTGTGAGAACCAGCCCATACATTCAGTCCTATCTATCTCTATTAGCTGTGTCCTAGCAGCTGGAAACTGAGATGGATTTTTGTCTCTATTCACACTGAATTCCTTTCTTGGATCTCAAGGAGTCTACAATACACTGAAATAGCCTCCATGTACTCAGAGAAGCCAGAACGGTACCATTACTCAAATGCAGGCATGGTGTGATTAGCAGAGATGGAATGTTCATTATTACAGAGTGACTTACTAATTACTAGTTCCATATCCTTTTGTCTTGGTAAACCCTATCGATATTGCCACCACCAATGCTGGTAAACCTGTAAGAAAAACCCCGGCAATTATTTCCCTGATGAAATTAGGCTGTTTCCTACAAAAGCTCATGCCACAATACATTTGTTACATTTCTGAGGTACCACAAAGCACTTTGTGTTTTTCTTTCCTGTAATAGCTACTCTTCTAGAATTTTACACAGTAATTGTTATTTATGTGGCCCACAATGCATACTGTTTCTGCTGCTGGGACATGAAAAGCTGCTGCTTACTACCTCAACTAATAAAGATCAATTTCATATGGAAAGAATCTTTTTACTATCACAACTCAAATAGCTTCTAGCCCACCATGCATCATTTTCATGTTGCTAAGTGATCAGTAAATTTGACATGGTATACAATGATGATTTGATGGATTTTATTCAGTTTTTTTTTTTAAAAGATTGCTTTTGTTTTGTATTACTGCGCTTTATCAAAAGTCTGCTAAAGGGTATAAGTTACAGAGTGATAAAAGTCTCACAATCAATTGAACATTTATCTTCAGCCGTATCTTGAAGCAAGTCAATAGAATTAAATTATATTCTTGCTTGCAATTCTATAGAAAATCTCCTAGTAGCAATATTCGTTTAGAACTTGTGCTATCTACTACCTGTCAGGATTACTGAAACAAACACCAATATTCTAAATGTTACCTGTGCATGAAACACAAAGCTAAAAGAAAATCTTAACTGAGTCATAGGCACTCACCCCATCCAAGGCATAAGAAGCGTTTTCTTATGAGTCGTGTCCTAATTTTTCCAGTTACAGCCATGTATGACTGCCACGCTTCAGTCAAAACCCAACAAAATGAAGCTAAGAAGAAGAAATGTAAAAATGCAGTGGTCGTGGTACAGATGCGCTGCAGAAAAGAAAGAACGTCTCTGTTGAATACGTAGGCACAATCAAATCAATAAAGGATAGTTAAGTAACAGTAGAACACAAGAACAAACCCTTATACTATTCCTGCAAAGGGGAAAAGTTTTTACTGAATATGTTACTGAATAGGAGTCCTGTCAAGAGTGGAACCATCTCCCAGTCTGTGTGGGAACCTCTTAACCTGAAGACTGCCCACACTGGTGGGGAACCAGTGAGTATGTTCCCACCTCTGGATACACTGAAAATGTCAGAGGCCTGCTAACAAAAGGAACAAAATAATCTTCATTTATCATCCTGGAAGATGCAATTAGTGGGTTCCTGTCTAGATCTTTGTCTATGAGCTGACTCAAATGTACAGCAAAATAATCATATCACATCATCAAGCAGACAAAACGTCATAAATGTTGAATGCTTTCTTATATCATTAACTCCTGCAGGTCACAAAGGTTCTTCCAGCCCATCTTTATTCCAACACCCCACCAGGAAATTCTGGTGTGAAGGAAGCATTTGAAGGGAAGGACCTTCCCTTGCATATTTTAGGTGGGTGGAGGACTGTTTAGATCAGCATCTGGGAGACTGCAGTCAACAGGGATAATGTGCTAGACCCACTCTCTTCCTTCCCTACCAGCCCTTTGACTCCAGATCACTTAGAAGTATTTCAGTGATGAGAGAACGGGTGGTGGACTGCTTCTGGTTCTCAGCCTTCCAAGTGTTTTGAATGGGAAGGAGAACAACTCCATGTTTCTTGTTGCCGTCATTTTGACTGCAACACTCTGCAATGCACACAGCACAATAGCTGCAGCACGTTCCAATTTCAGGGCAGAATACATGCATGAATGCAAACAGTCATTGCCATTGTGTGCTTTTTCCCCCTTGTGCAGGCTAACCAAAAGTGCAAATTTAAGCTCTATGGAAAAGACCTTTTATTTTCTAAAACTGTATGCCTTGCTTCTGTAATGTACCAAGTGGCTGTCAAAGACAGTAAAAACACATTTTTGTTTTACAACATAAAAGCAATAAAATCAGAAACAGCTGCAATAAAATAACAAGTACAGCCCAAATCCCGAAGATATAATCTTTACACCCTCAGTAACAAAAGTAACAGGACTAGCAAAAAATCTTAAGCAACTGTACACCCAACAACAGCAGACTTTATGCCTGTAGCGTTTAAAAAACAATAGAGCTCAACAACAACAACAACATTAATTTCAAAATTGTTTCTATAACCAGGTGACCTTGCACAGTCTCTGGAACCTTGCTAGAGAAGGCACCCTGCTCTCTCCCACTGGAAGGCCATTCTGAAATAGTAGTACTAGTTCTTTGCCATGATGAAAGTCACTGATCTGGATACCAAATGCATCTTCTGAACGAAAGCCACTTCCAACAGGAGGTGCTAATGCCAGTTTATGAGGGGATCTACATGAGGACAACTGGTCCTTGAACTATGGGCTTCTCGGGTTATGAAGGACTTAACACTGAGCCTGGCACCCTGAATTGCACCTGGGAAACAGAAGCCAGTGCAACTGTTGTAAAACTGGTTTGTGTTGCTCTACTCTAGCCAAAAGGCAGGCTGCTGCAGTTTGCACAAGCTGAAGTTTCTGAGGGATCTTCAAGGGCAGCCCGACATAAACTGTATTATAGCAGTTCAGTTCAGAGGTTATGGAAACCTGGATCAATGTGGCTAATTCAGCAAAGGCTGAATCAAATGTAAATGGTAGAAAATACTTCAGGCAATAACACCAACCTGTTTTCTTCAAAATTAAGGCTGAGTCCAGAAGCTCACCCAGGTTCTTCATCTGATTCTTCATTTGATTGGACAGGGTCAACTTTACCTCACCCATCCTAGGCAGACCAGTCCGCTCAAAGGCCTTCCGAACTAGCACCTCCACCTTGGAATGATATTCAAACTAGCCTCCAAGTCAGAATGGACTTGAGAGATTTCATCTCACAGAAGTGGCATAGCAGATCATGATATTCCTCAGCTCTTGGGGCAACTCTTAGATGTTAGTACTCCCTTGCAGTTTTGAAAACCTCCACTGGACAAGATTCAGGTGACAGAGGAAAAAGGTCTTCTTCATTGCCATTCAAACCACTTCATAGGATCTTTCCACAATTCACTTTGCATCTTCTACAAACCTCACTCTAGTCATCTCCTGATCCACTTCAAATCTGGAAGCTTCTTGGTATACCAGGAAGAAAATGTTTTATAACATGAGGAGAGAGAGCACCAGGGACTGACCAAGTCTACAACCTCAGGGAGTGCAGCATTCCTAGCTCCTACCACATATTTGAAAGAGTCACTAGTGAGACTCCTAAAATTCCCCAGCACATTCTTTAAATCCATACAGCTTTGGGGATAGACAATCATAGTGGATCCACCATCCTGGCCAGGTGCAGGGAGAGCTAACAAAATCAGCTGTCAGCGTGACAATGATTTCACCAGAAACCTGTTCAATGGGGAACCATAGATCCAACATATACCTTCCCCCATCTGTCAGACCCAAAATTATGTGGGTCAGTCCCATCGTCCTACACAATGCCCAAAAAGGCAGATTTGGTACGGATGTTGAAAACCTCCAGAACTCTGGAGGTCTATGGATCTTCTCAAAACCACCTTCACAAACTCAGACAGGGAACTCCCTGGGCAGCTGGGTGGCCACTGCACAAGTTAAAATATCTAATCTATCCATGTACATGGTACATACAGTTGAAGTCACCAACTGCTTATATCAGTATCTGTGGAAGGAAAAAAAATCTTGGAGAATTATACACCCTCACCCTCCCCTTTTCTCTGACTAAATTTGATGACGGACTGTAAAATGCAGCTGGGTAAAACTGGGTTTCTGGATTGGTTTGCTGCTATTATCTAGCTCCCTGCTTTTCACAGATTTCTAAACCAATTACAAGAAATTTGAAGGACGTTCTCGCTCACTCTCTGAATGCATACGTACATATATCTCAACACTCACATGTGTAGTTTAAACAACACAAAAATCTCTGTGGTTATTTCGGTTATTGTTCCTATGCATGTCAAGTGTCTGCTATTTAAGAGGTTCTTTCAACCCATCCACTGAAGCCTCTCTTTTGTCACTGCACCGCTTAATTAAACTTGACTGTGGCTCACATAAACCAGCTTGACTTTCCTGCAGAAGTAAATTACGATCCATCATTTCCCCCATTTTGCATTCAGTATGGAGCCCTAAATACTGATGAGTCCATAATATAATAGGGAATGGCACAGTAGCACTCTAGCATCAAAATAATACTGGTAATTTAGAAAGCATTCGACACAGTTTACATTTCTTGAAGCAAACAACTGTCTGCAAGATAAAAATGCTTGTTTAAAGTTACTATGGGAGCAACCCTCAGCAGGCTTACTCAGAAGCAAGTCCATGTTATTCAGTGGGACTGGGATTCGCAGGGAAGTGTCTGTAGTGTAACAGTCTTTTCCCCCTCCCCTCTCCCACCCCCAATCTCAGTGTGCAGATACCAAGTAGGGAAGGATCAAGATTTAATGTTTATGTATGCAGAGACAGCAGTGCGTTTACAGTAATAGACAGGCTCATTTCTCAAACAGTTCATTTTGTCAGATCCCAAATTAGTGTCTTATTTAATCATCAAATGGCTCTTGACTCCCTGATCCTAAGTGTAGAAATAGATGTACCTGCCTGTGACACTGGGGTAACATCACGGCACAACAATTTTATACCCCACCCAAGCATTTATTTGTATTTGGAGCCTGCTGCACTCCTCAGATCACTGCCTTTGGATAGGACCTTATGACTTGGATTCAAAGCACTCCTTGCTAGGGTTACCAAGCTCCAGGTGGTGGCTGGAGATCTCCCACTATTACAACTGTTCTCCAGGCGACATAGATCGGTTCACCTGGAGAAAATGGTCGCTTTAGACATTGGACTGTATGGCATTAGGCTCCAAACTCCGCCCTCCTGAGGCTCCACCTTCAAAATCTCCAGGTATTTTCCAACCTGTAGCTGGCAACCCTACTCCTTGCAGAAACTGAAGACACTTCCATTGACAATCAAGTGGAGGGTTTTTTTTGTTAATATGAACTGATTTTCCCAGCCGTAGCCCCTCTCCTCAACAAGCCACACTGTCCTCCCAGAGATTCTTCTGACTCCAGGAACAAACTATTCAGGGTGTGTGCATGTGGGGTAGAACCAGTTCAGAAGCTACAGTGGGAAGAAGGTGAGTGGGTGAGAAAACACCACTGTGTGAGCAGAACTTAGACTTTTTATGGATTTAAACCATTAGTTTTAGGGCTGGGAACCATAGATAATTAATTGAAAATTAGAGGATTGGGGTATTTTGAGAATTAGGCACCATGGCAGTGTTGAGTGTTTGGCATCACAATTTATACAAAACAGCCTGTTTTAATCCCCCTGAAATCTGTGACCAAATTCTTATTGACTTTGGTGATTAAATGTTTAGGCTCTAAATGTATAACTGCAAATTCCTGGCAACGGTGAGAACTAGGCAGGGAATAAACAGTTAACTAATCTTACAAATAGGATTATTTTCACTCTCAGGAATAAACATACAAGAATGAAAGAAAAGAGTGGGGTTTCCAGCTCCGGGCTGGAAAATTACTGGAGATTTGCAGGTGGTGCCTGTGGCAGGCTTTGGGCAGGGGTGGGACCTCAGCATGGTATTCTGAGGTATCCTTCCTTATATATAAAAGCCATTTGGGGTGGCAACATTCTATGTGCACCAAAATCAGTTGGCCGCATGAACTGCCAGTCAGAAGGAGCTGGCTGGGTTGGCTGCCTGCCTTGCGGAGTCTCGCCCACATTAGCTGCAGCCAGTGCCTCAGCCTCACTCTGCTCTGGTCCTCGGATGGGACCATATGCACGGTAAGTACAGGGACAGGACTCCCCTGAGGGTGCTGTGGCTACGGCTTCTCCCCACACACCCAGACAGGGAGGGAAAGGCCCCCCCTGGCCCGCTGTTCCCTGCTCGCCCGCCGAGGTAGACGGGCGGGGAAAGGCCTCTGGAGGTCCCCTGGCACACCTTTCCCCGCTCGCCCACCAAGGCAGACGGGCAGGGAAAGGCCTCCGGAGGCCCCCTGCAGCATTTCCCCCCACTCACCCGCTAAGGTGGATTGGCATGGAAAGGCTTCCAGCCCCCCCCACCTTTCCGTACTTGCCTGCCAAGCTGGGCGACATGGGGACGGGCTGAAGAGCCCCCCCGTCCCTGGCCCTCCCTCCCTCTCTCTTCCAAGCATCTCTTTGCCTTCTCTCCCTCCCTCTCTTCCTCTTTCTCTTCCTTCCTTTGCCTTCTATCCCTCCCTCCCTTTCTCTTCCTTCCTTCCTCCCCATCTCTTTGCATTCTTTCCCTCCCTCCCTCTTTCTCCCTCCCTCCCTCCCTATCTATCTCTTTGCATTCTTTTCCCCCTCACTCACTCTTCCTCCCTCCCTTCCTCCCAATCACTTTGCATTCTTTCCCTCCCTCCCTCTTTCTCCCTTCCTCCCTCCCCATCTCTTTGATGTCTTTCCCTCCCTCTTTTTTCCCTCCCTCCTTCTTTCTCTTCCTTCCTTCCTTCCTCTCCATCTCTTTGCTTAAAGGACAAATTCTAGGTGTTGCCGGTTTTTTAAAAAAACCTGTACAGCTCTTCACAGCATGGGGCACTTGCCTCTATTGGGCCATTTTCCCCAAAGTATTCCCATGTGCCAACAGTGTTTCTCAGAGGACTGAGTTCTTTCTTTGCCCTCTTAAATCTGTCTGCACTTCAGGTTGGACAAGACCAATTTTGGTGCCTGGCCCATTGCTTTGGAAGGATCTACCCAGACAGGTATGGTGAGGCCCAGATCCAGGAGCTCCACGAGCACCGGCACTGGCTCAGCAACTGGGGTCAGCACCCCCTGGCTCCCAGTGGAAATGTGTGGTGCAGAGACAGGCCTGTAAGCTACTATCTAGAGTTCGTTGTATTGCTTCTACAACGAGCTTTGCTACTACTAATATATAAATGTGTTTTCGCATGGCAACATTCTATGCTTGCCAAAATCAGTTGGCTGCCTGAACTGCTCATCAGAACGTGTGCCTGAGTCCCGCCCACAGAGCCAGCTCCTGCCAAAACTCCAATCCGAACAGGAGCAGCCATGGCCGTTTGCCTGCCGACCATTCTTCAGCCCTTGGGAGAGCCTTGCAGATGGCTGTGGTTCTTTTTAAAAAATGTTTCCCCATCAGGTTTAATTGAGCTTAGTTCCAGAGAGGGGCCTGCAGGGGTATCACTCACTGGGTTGAATGGGGCTTCCTCATCTGCTGGCCTACAGTTCCCAGCTGCCCCAAGCCCAAAAAGTGCGGGAAAACAGGGACTGTCCCAAGGCAGACTTCATCCCTGGGAGCAGCAGAAATTCAGCCACTCCACAGTCGGTTGGACTGGGGACTGAATGGAAGTTTCCCTGCTCTCTTGGGCAAGAGAGAGAGGCTGAAGTACAGGTGAGCCCGCAACCTCCAGAAGTAGAGAGTATTCTGTGTCAGGAAAGAGGATTGTG
The DNA here is from genome assembly GCF_001447785.1 of Gekko japonicus. NCBI lineage: Eukaryota > Metazoa > Chordata > Lepidosauria > Squamata > Gekkonidae > Gekko > Gekko japonicus. The sequence goes on along the minus strand of NW_015173142.1, from coordinate 209,030 downwards.
TTAAACCCCTATTGATTTATGCCCTGTTTGGTTCATGGTGTCTGCTGTGTAAATAGTTAAATAAATTCTTTGATTTGGGCTAATAATCTGTATTGTGCTCTGACTACATAGTCTTCCCTGCTCTGCACAATACCAAAGGGAGGGGGTAGCCCAGGGAAGCAAGGAAAAGCCAGACCCTTGGGTTGCCAACTTTCCAGGGATCCCCCAAAGAATGGGGATTCCATCTCCAAATAGGGAAATTTGGCCAGAGGGGTATCACTGTCCCTCTAAAAAGGCAGTGATGATTCTGTGAGTGGTGGCAGTGAATTAAAGGAGTGAGATACGCCCACGGGACAAGGGTGAGAGGCAAACAGCTGAGTCATAAACTGGAGTCCATTTTGCCATGGTAGGCAACCAAGCTTGGATCAGACAAAGCAAAGAAACCCTTTGCAGGCCTTTGTGAGGAACTCATTGGGGCCAGTCCTGACTAGGGTTGCCAGCTCCAGGTAGGGAGATTCCTGGAGATTTTCTGGTAGAGTCTATGGAAGCCAGGGTTTGGGGAGGGGAGAGGCCTCAGCTGAACAGAATGCCATAAAGCCCACTTTCCAAAGCACTTATTTTCTTCGAGGGGGGGGGAGAGATCTGTTGTCTGGAGTTCAGTTGTGATACATGGTGATCTTCAGGCTCCACCTGGA